>NC_057805.1:40862108-40873578 GCF_018294505.1 Triticum aestivum
GGGATCGGGGAGGGGAGAGGCTAGGGTTCGAGCGTCAGCAGGCCATATAGGCCAGGGGCGCAGTTGGGCCGGTGGGCCGGCCGGCTGGGTTGTGGCCCAGTTGGCCAGGGGTTTTTTCCTTTTTTATTTCTCTTTTGTTTTATCTTTTACCTTTTTTTATTTTCTTTTCTGTTTTCTCTTAACTTCCAATTTATTTTAACTCTATTAAGATAAATAATTAGAGCCTAAATTAGTGTTGTAAATTAAGCCTCTGCCATAAAAAGCTTGACTTCCAAATAAATTAGTTTAGGATTTTATAAAATACAAAAGTCATTTATTTAATTGTTTTAGCCACTGTGTTAATTACTTTTGAGCATTTAAACATGTTTTAAAAATGTGGTTTCTCCACCATTATTACCCATGAACTATTGGACACATTTAGAGCATTTTAGTTTTAATGTTTGGAAACTTTTATTGTTTGACTTAAATTCAAATTTGAATTTGAACCGGTTTTGAACTAACGCGAGATTAACAACAGTAACCGTGGTGACGTGGCATCATTAACGTGGGATTACTGTAGCCTAATTATCAGGGCGTCACAATGCACCTGCTACCTTTCAAAGATGCATGATGGCTATATTCTCTGACTTTTGTGAAAAGATTTGTGAGGTTTTCATGGACGATTTCTCCATTTATGGATCCTCTTTTGATGATTGCTTAAGCAACCTTGATCGAGTTTTGCAGAGATGTGAAGAAACTAATCTTGCCTTGAATTGGGAAAAGTGCCACTTTATGGTTAATGAAGGTATTGTCTTGGGGCATAATGTTTCTGAAAGAGGTATTGAAGTTGATAAAGCCAAGGTTGATGCTATTGAAAAGATGCCATGTCCCAAGGACATCAAAGGTATAAGAAGTTTTCTTGGTCATGCCGGGTTTTATAGGAGGTTCATTAAGGACTTCTCAAAAATCTCTCGGCCTCTGACTAATTTATTACAAAAAGATATACCATTTGTCTTTGATGACGATTGTGTAGAAGCATGTGAAATACTTAAGAAAGCATTGATCTCTGCACCTATTGTTCAGCCACCTGATTGGAATTTACCCTTTGAAATTATGTGTGATGCTAGTGATTATGCTGTAGGTGTTGTTCTAGGGCAAAGAGTTGATAAGAAATTAAATGTTACTCAATATGCTAGTAAAACTCTAGACAATGCTCAGAGAAATTATGCTACTACTGAAAAAGAATTCTTAGCAGTTGTATTTGCTTGTGATAAGTTCAGACCTTATATTGTTGATTCTAAAGTAACTATTCACACTGATCATGCTGCTATTAAATATCTTATGGAAAAGAAAGATGCTAAACGTAGACTTATTAGATGGGTTCTCTAGCTACAAGAATTTGATTTGCATATTATTGATAGAAAGGGAGCTAAGAACCCTGTTGCAAACAACTTGTCTAGGTTAGAGAATGTTCTTGATGACCACTACCTATTGATGATAGCTTTTCTGATGAACAATTAAATGTCATAAATGCTTCTCGTACTGCTCCATGGTATGCTGATTATGCTAATTATATTGTCGCTAAATTTATACCACCTAGTTTCACATACCAGCAAAAGAAAAAGTTTTTCTATGATTTAAGACATTACTTTTGGGATGACCCACATCTTTATAAAGAAGGAGTAGATGGTGTTATTAGACGTTGTGTACCTGAGCATGAACAGGAACAGATCCTACGCAAGTGTCATTCCGAGGCTTATGGAGGACACCACGCTGGAGATAGAACTGTACATAAGGTATTGCAATCCGGTTTTTATTGGCCTACTCTCTTCAAGGATGCACGTAAGTTTGTCTTGTCTTGTGATGAATGTCAAAGAATTGGTAATATTAGTAGACGTCAAGAAATGCCTATGAACTATTCACTTGTAATTGAACCATTTGATGTTTGGGGCTTTGATTATATGGGACCGTTTCCTGCCTCTAATGGATACACACATATTTTAGTTGCTGTTGATTACGTTACTAAGTGGGTAGAAGCTATTCCAACTAGTAGTGCTGATCATAACACTTCTATTAAGATGCTTAAAGAAGTTATTTTTCCGAGGTTTGGAGTCCCTAGATATTTAATGACTGATGGTGCTTCACATTTTATTCATGGTGCTTTCCGTAAAATGCTTGCTAAGTATGATGTTAATCATAGAATTGCATCTCCTTATCACCCACAGTCTAGTGGTCAAGTAGAATTGAGTAATAGAGAACTCAAATTAATTTTGCAAAAGACTGTTAATAGATCTAGAAAGAATTGGTCCAAGAAACTTGATGATGCATTATGGGCTTACAGAACTGCATATAAAAATCCTATGGGTATGTCTCCGTATAAAATGGTTTATGGAAAAGAATGTCATTTACCTCTCGAACTAGAACATAAGGCTTATTGGGCCATTAAAGAGCTCAACTATGATTTCAAACTTGCCGGTGAGAAGAGGTTATTTGACATTATCTCACTTGATGAATGGAGAACCCAAGCCTATGAAAATGCCAAGTTGTTTAAAGAAAAAGTTAAAAGATGGCATGACAAAAGGATACAAAAGTGTGAGTTTAATGTAGGTGATTATGTATTGCTATACAACTCTCATTTAAGATTTTTTGTAGGAAAACTTCTTTCTAAGTGGGAAGGCCCTTACGTTATTGAGGAGGTCTATCGTTCCGGTGCCATAAAATCAACAACTTCGAAGGCACGAATCCGAAGGTGGTGAACGGTCAAAGAATTAAACATTATATCTCAGGTAATCCCATAAATGTTGAAAGCAATGTTATTGAAACCGTAACCCCGGAGGAATACATAAGGGACACTTTCCGGAACGTTTCAGACTCCGAAAGGGAATAGGTATGTGGTACGGTAAGTAAACCGACTCCAAAACAGTTCTAAAGGCAATTTTTCTCCGTTTTGGAATATTTAGAAAAATAGAAAAATAAGAGGCAGTCCGGGAAGGACACGAGGCCTCCACGAGGGTGGAGGGCGCGCCCCCCAGCCTCGTGGGCACCTCGTGTGCTCTCCGGACTCCATTTTCTTGCACGTTACGTATTTTGGTCGGTAAAAATTCATTATATAATCTCCCGAAGGTTTTGACTCCCGTATCACGCAAATATCCTCTGTTCTTGTTTCGAGTTGTTTTCTGTCAGGGTTGTCACGGCCAGGCATCATGTCATCCCCTCCTCCAACAAAGGTGACAACGATGCTTGTCTAATGAAGATAGAGCTGAAGAGGGAAGAACCCATGGAGATTAACAAGGATGAAGGGATCAAGAAGGTCACGGAGGACCAAGATCAAACTCCTGAAGACAACCTTCAACTTGATCACAATCTTCTTACCCCAACTGAGATCAAAGCTTTCAAGATGATTGAGTTAGCTCGTATACAAAACAAGTATCTCACACGTGAAAATATTTTGTTGAAGGAGCATATCGTTGCACTCAAGGGCATTATCCGCAAGTTGGAGGACCTCTTACGCTCGATGTGCGACTATCCATCATCACCTCCACCTTCTTCACCAACAAAGAAGGAGACATAATCACATGGGTATGGGCACTCCCCTTGGCAAATGCCAAGCTTGGGGGAGGTGCCCCGGTATCGTATCACCATCACATCTCCTATCTTTACCGTTTTTCTTAGTTCAATCCTATTAGTAGTATCTTGATCTAGTAGAATAAAGTTTTGGTATGATCTAGTTTTGAGTTTTGCTTTATGATCTCTCTATGTAATCGAGTCCGTGAGCTATATAATACAGATTAGTGTTGAGTCAATGGCTTGATTATCTTGCTATGATCTTGAGTGAATAAAAGAAAAGAGAAAAGAATAAAAAGAAATAAAAGAAATCATATTGATTTATGGAGAGTAATGACTTCACATAGAAAGAGTATGATGATTAAAAATTGTTGAGAGTTGACAAACATAGCTTTGGTCATCGTTGCAATTAATATGAAGTAATAAAGAAAGAGAGGTTTCACATATAAATATACTATCTTGGACATCTTTTATGATTGGGAGCACTCATTAAAATATGACATGCTAAAGAGTTGATGTTGGACAAGGAAGACAACGTAATGGGTTATGTTTTCTTATATCTGAGATAAAGTATATTGTCATGGATCATCCAACATGTTGAGCTTGCCTTTCCCCCTCATGCTAGCCAAATTCTTTGCACCAAGTAGAGATACTACTTGTGCTTCTAAACACCCTTAGACCAGTTTTGCCATGAGAGTCCACCATATCTACCTATGGATTGAGTAAGATCCTTCAAGTAAGTTGTCATCGGTGCAAGCAATAAAAATTGCTCTCTAAATATGTATGATTGATTGGTGTGGAGGAAATAAGCTTTATACGATCTTGTGATGTGGAAGAAATAAAAGCGACAGACTGCATAATAAAGGTTCATATCACAAGTGGCAATATAAAGTGACGTTCTTTCGCATTAAGATTTTGTGCATCCAACTCTGAAAGCGCATCGCAACCTCTGCTTCCCTCTGCGAAGGGCCTATCTTTTACTATTATCTTCTACCTTATGCAAGAGTCATGGTGATCTTCACCTTTCCTTTTTACATTTTATCCTTTGGCAAGCACAGGATGTTGGAAAGATCCTGATATATATATATATATATATATATATATATATATATATCTAATTGGATGTGGGTTAGCATGAATTATTATTGTTGACATTACCCTTGAGGTAAAAGGTTGGGAGGCGAAACTATAAGCCCCTATCTTTCTCTGTGTCCGATTAAAACTCCGTAACCACAAGTATTGCGTGAGTGTTAGCAATTATGAAAGACTAAATGATAGTTGAGTATGTGGACTTGCTAGAGAGCTCTGACATAGACTCTTTCTGATGTTATGATAAATTGCAATTGCTTCAATGACTGAGATTATAGTTTGTTGGTTCTCAATAAAGTTTCTGATTTATACTTTGCATTGTGAATAGATTATTACTTGAGCATAAGAAATCATATGACATTATCCATATATGTTGCTGTTACGAGAATAATCATGATGCCCTCATGTCCGTATTCTGTTTTCTCGACACCTCTACCTCTAAACATGTGGACATATTTATCGTTATCGGCTTCCGCTTGAGGACAAGCGAGGTCTAAGCTTGGGGGAGTTGATACGTCCATTTTGCACATGCTTTTATATCGATATTTATTGCATTATGGGCTGTTATTACACATTATGTCACAATACTTATGCCTATTCTCTCCTATTTTACAAGGTTTACATAAGGAGGGAGAATGCCGGCAGCTGGAATTCTGGGCTGGAAAAGAAGCAAATATTAGAGACCTATTCTGCACAACTCCAAAAGTCCTGAAACTCCACGAAAGTTATTTTTGGAAATAATAAAAAATACTGGAAGAAGAATCTACGTCAGGGGGGCCTCCACCTGTCCACGAGGGTGGGGGTGCGCCCTACCCCCCTGGGCGTGCCCCCCTGCCTCGTGGGCCCCCTGTTGGCCCTCCGGTGCCCATCTTCTGCTATATGAAGTCTTTCGTCCGAAGAAAAATCATAAGCAAGCTTTCGGGACGAGACTCCGCCGCCACGAGGCAGAACCAATCTAGGGCTCCGGCAGAGCTGTTCTGTCGGGGACACTCCCCTCTCGATGGGGGAAATCATCGCCATCATCATCACCAACGCTCCTCTCATCGGGAGAGGGCAATCTCCATCAACATCTTCACCAGCACCATCTCCTTTCAAACCCTAGTTCATCTCTTGTATCCAATTCTTGTCACATATTCTGGGATTGGTACTAGTAGGTTGCTACTAGTGTTGATTACTCCGTGTAGTTGATGCTAGTTGGTTTATTTGGTGGAAGATCATATGTTTAGATCATATATGCATATTAATACTCCTCTGATTATGAACATGAATATGCTTTGTGAGTAGTTACGTTTGTTCCTGGGGACATGGGAGAAGTCTTGCTATTAGTAGTCATGTGAATTTGGTATTTGTTCGATATTTTGATGAGATGTATGTTGTCTATCCTCTAGTGGTGTTATGTGAACGTCGACTACATGACACTTCACCATTATTTGGGCCTAAAGAAAGGCATTGGGAAGTAATAAGTAGATGATGGGTTGCTAGAGTGACAGAAGCTTAAACCCTAGTTTATGTGTTGCTTCGTAAGGGGCTGATTTGGATCCACATGTTTCATGCTATGGTTAGGTTTACCTTAATACTTCTTTTGTAGTTGCGGATGCTTGCAATAGGGGATAATCATAAGTGGGATGCTTGTCCAAGTAAGGACAGCACCCAAGCACCGGTCCACCCACATATCAAATTATCAAAGTATCGAACGCGAATCATATGAACATGATGAAAACTAGCTTGACGATAATTCCCATGTGTCCTCGGGAGCGCTTTTCTCTATAGAAGAGTTTATCCAGGCTTGTCCTTTGCTACAAAAAGGATTGGGCCACCTTGCTACACTTTATTTACTTTTGTTACTTGTTGCTCATTACAAATTATCTTATCACAAAACTATCTGTTACCTATAATTTCAGTGCTTGCAGAGAATACCTTGCTAAAAACCGCTTATCATTTCCTTCTGCTCCTCGTTGGGTTCGACACTCTTACTTATCGAAAGGACTACGAAAGATCCCCTATACTTGTGGGTCATCAAGAGTATTCAACCCAAATTTATCGATTCGACACAAGGGGAGCCAAAGAATATTCTCAAGTATTAGCAGCTGAGTTGTCAATTCAACCACACCTGAAAGACTTAATATCTGTAGCAAAGTATTTAGTAGCAAAGTAATATGGAAGTAACGGTAACAGTGACAAAAGTAACAGTAGCAGTTTTGTAGCAATTGTAACAATGGCAACGGAAAAGTAACTTAGCAAAGATCAATATGTGAAAAGCTCGTAGGCAATGGATCAATGATGGATAATTATGTCGGATGGTATTCATCATGCAACAGTTATAACCTAGGGTGGCACAGAACTAGCTCACATTTATCAATATAATGTAGGCATGTATTCCGAATATAGTCATACATGCTTATGGAAAAGAACTTGCATGACATCTTTTGTCCTACCCTCCCATGGCAGCGGGGTCCTAATGGAAACTAAGGGATATTAAGGCCTCCTTTCAATAGATAACCAGACCAAAGCATTAGCACTTAGTGAATACATGAACTCCTCAAACTACGGTAATCACCGGAAAGAATACCAATTATTGTCACCTTGGGGTATGCGGATCATAACTCGTAATAGGTGTCTACAACTTGCAAGATCGGATCAAGAACACAAATATATTCATGGAAACATAAAGGGTTTAGATCTGAATTCATGGCACTCGGGCCCTAGTGACAAGCATTAAGCATAACAAAGTCATAGCAACATCAATCTCAGAACATAGTGGATACTAGGGGTCAAATCCTAACAAAACTAACTCGATTACATGATAAATATCAACCAACCCATCACCGTCCAGCAAGCCTACGATGGAATTACTCACGCACGGCGATGAGCATCATGAAATTGGTGATGGAGATTGGTTGATGATGACGACGGCGACGATTTCCCCTCTCCAGAGCCCCGAACGTGAATATATGGAGTTGGAGTTGAGGTTGGTGGAGGTCCAGGGGACCCACAAGGCAGGGGGCGCGCCCTAGGGGGGTGGGCGTGCCCTCCACCCTTGTGGACAACAGGTGGGTCCCCCTCGGTTGATTCTTTCGCCAATATTTTTCATTTATTCCAAAAATGTTCTCTGTGGGTTTCCAGGTCATTCCGAGAACTTCTACTTCTGCACAAAAATAACACCATTTGCAATTCTGCTGAAAACAGCGTCAGTCCGGGTTAGTTCCATTCAAATCATGCAAATTAGAGTCGAAAACAAGGGCAACAGAGTTTGGAAAAGTAGATACGATGGAGACGTATCAGTGGCGCCCCCTTTCCTTCCTCCTGGGTGGAGGGAAGGAAACAGGGGCTAGCCCTCCCCCCTTTCCATCCATAGGGCCGGCGGCCAAGGGAGAGGGGACGCCAGCCCCCTTGTGGGCTGTTGTGTGCCTCCCCTTGGCCTATTAGGCACATATACCTCCCGCGGCTTCCCGGAAACCCTTCCGGTGATCCGATGACTACCCAGTACACTCCGAAACTCTTCCGGTGTCCAAATATCATCGTCCTATATATCATTCTTTACCTCCGGACCATTCCGGAGCTCCTCATCATGTCCGTGATCTCATCCGAGACTCCAAAAAACATTCGGTCACCAAATCACATAACTCATATAACACTATATCGTCAACGAACGTTAAGCTTGTGGACCCTACGGGTTCGAGAACTATGTTGACATGATTGAGACACCTCTCCGGTCAATAACGAATAGCGGAAGCTGGATGCCCATATTGGTTCCTACATATTCTACGAAGAACTTTATCGGTTGAACCTTATGACAACATACGTAATTCCCTTTGTCTATCCGTATGTTACTTGCCCGAGATTCGATCGTCGGTATCTCCATACCTAGTTCAATATCGTTACCGGCAAGTCTCTTTACTCATTCCGCAATACATCATCTCGTAACTAACTCCTTAGTCACTTTGCTTGCAAGCTTATTATGATGTGTATTACCGAGATGGCCCAGAGATACCTCTCCAATACACGGAGTGACAAATCTAATATCGATCAATGCCAACTCAATAGACACCTTCAGAGATACATGTAGAGCATCTTTATGATCACCCAGTTACGTTGTGACATTTGATAGCACACAAAGTATTCCTCTGGTATCCGGAAGTTGCATGATCTCATAGTCAAAGGAACATGTATTTGACATTAAGAAAGCAATAGCAATAAACTGAACGATCAAATGCTAAGCTAATGGATGGGTGTTGTCCATCACATAATTCTCCTAATGATGTGATCCCATTATCAAATGACAACTTATGTCTATGGTTAGGAAACCTTAACCATCTTTTGATCAACGAGCCAGTCTAATAGAGGCTCACTAGGGACACGGTATTTGTTTATGTATCCACACATGTATTTAAGTTTCTAGTCAATGCAATTCTAGCATGAATAATAAACCTTTATCATGATTAAGGAAATATAATAATAACCATTTTATTATTGCCTCTAGGGCATATTTCCATCAGTCTCCCACTTGCACTAGAGTCAATAATCTAGTTCACATCGGCATGTGATTAACACCCATAGTTCACATCGCCATGTGACTAACATCCGGCCCAAAGAGTTTACTAGAGTAAATAATCTAGTTCACATTGCGATGTGATTAATACCCAAAGAGTACTAAGGTGTGATCATGTTTTGCTTGTGAGAGAAGTTTAGTCAACGGGTCTGCCACATTCAGATCCGTATGTATTTTGAAAATTTCTATGTCTACAATGCTCTGTGTGGTGCTAATCTAGCTAATTGCTCCCACTTTCAATAGGTATCCAGATTGAGACTCAGAGTCATCTGAATCGGTGTCAAATCTTGCATCGACATAACCCATTACGACGAACTCTTTATCACCTCCATAACAGAGAAATATTTCCTTAGTCCTCTTGGGTAACTAAGGATATTTTTTGACCATTGTCCAGTGATCTACTCCCGCATCACTATTGTGCCCCCTTGCCAAACTCATGGCAAGGTACAATATAGGTCTGGTACATAGCATGGCATACTTTATAGAACCTATGGCTGAGGCATAGGGAATGACTTTCATTCTCTCTCTATCTTCTGCCAAGGTCGGGCTTTGAGTCTTACTCAACTTTACACCTTGCAACATAGGCAAGAAATATTTCTTAGACTGATCCATTTTGAAGTTCTTCAAAGCTTTGCCAAGGTATGTGCTTTGTGAAAGTCCTATTAAGCGTCTCGATCTATCCCTATAGGTCTTGATGCCCAATATGTAAGTAGCTTCACCGAGGTCTTTCACTAAAAAATTCTTATTCATGTATCCTTTTATGATATCCAGAAATTCTATATCATTTCCAATCAATAATAGGTCATCCACATATAATATCGAAATGCTACAGAGCTCCCACTCACTTTCTTGTAAATACAGGCTTCACCGTAAGTCTGTATAAAACCATATGTTGTGATCACCTCATCAAAGTGTATAATCCAACTCCGAGATGCTTGCACCAGTCCATAGATGGATCGCTGGAGCTTGCACACTTGGTTAGCACCTTTAGGATCGACAAAACCTTCTGGTTGCATTATATACAACTCTTCTTTAAGAAATCCATTAAGGAATGCAGTTTTAACGTCCATTTGCTAAATTTCATAATTATAAAATGCGGCAGTTGCTAACATGATTCGGACAGACTTAAGCATCGCTACGGGTGAGAAAGTCTCATCCTAGTCAACTCCTTGAACTTGTCAAAAACCTTTCGCGACAAGTCAAGCTTTGTAGATAGTAACATTACCATCAGCGTCAGTCTTCTTCTTGAAGATACATTTATTCTCTATGGCTTGCCGATCATCAGGCAAGTCCACCAAAGTCCATACTTTGTTCTCATACATGGATCCTATCTCAGCTTTCATGGCCTCAAGCCATTTAGCGGAATTTGGGCTCATCATAGCTTCTTCATAGCTCGTAGGTTCGCCATGGTCTAATAACATAACTTCCAGGACAGGATTACCGTACCACTCTGGTGCGGATCGTGCTCTGGTCGACCTACAAAGTTCAGTAGTAACTTGGTCTGAAGTTTCATGATCATTATCATTTGCTTCCTCTCTAGTTGGTGTAGGCATCACGGGAACGGTTTTCTATGATGTGCTACTTTCCAATTCGAGAGAAGGTACAATTACCTCATCAAGTTCTACTTTCCTCCCACTGACTTCTTTCGAGAGAAACTCCTTCTCTAGAAAGGACCCATTCTTGGCAACAAAGATCTTGCCTTCGGATCTATGGTCGAAGGTGTACCCAATAGGTGCCCCGGATCCGATGCGCCGGGTGCCATCCAGTTATTCGTCGTTGTTGCCATGTCTTTTGCTTGCGTGTTGCATTTTGCCATGTCATCATCTGCATTGCATCATCATGTTTTTTCAAAACTTGCATCCGGTCCTTTTCCGCGTTGTCCGTTTCGCGATCCGACACTCCCACATGCACCCGTCGCCCTTCTCAGACCTTGTTTCATGAGCGGGAGAAAAACGTTCTCAGAATGGGTCGAGATTTGCCGAGTGGCCTTGGTATATCACCGGTAGACCTCCCGTCAAATTTTGTTCCATTTGGAGGTCGTTTGATGCCCCCAACGGTTAACCGCGTAGCTCGAAACCCCTCTCTCTCTCTGCAGCCCAGCCCCCCATCAACACAGCCCACTAGCCCATCCTAACCCCCTCTATGCTCTCGGTCATTCGATCACGATCGTGTGGGCGAAAACCGCACCTCATTTGGACTCTCCTAGCTCCCTCTACCTATATAAACACCTCCTCCCCCAACAATTTCGAATCAAATCCACCCCTAACCCTAGATCAAACCCTCTCCGCG
>NC_057805.1:40874080-40891572 GCF_018294505.1 Triticum aestivum
CGCCCTTCCGCCGCCTCGCTCACCGCGCCCCGCCGCCAGCGCTCGCCTCCGTCCGTCCTCGTCAGTCCCGCCGCCTGTGCCTCCGGCAACCTCGCCGCCGGCCACCAGAGGGTTGCGCCGCCCTGCCCCTCCCGCCGGCGACCAGGGCCCGCGCCCCCGCCTCTCCAGCGCGTCCCCGCAGCCTCGCCGGCGACCGCCGCCGCGTAACTCCGCCTCCTCACCGCCGCCATCCAACTGCGCCTTCCCGTCGCCGCCCTGCCTCGCCCCGGGGCGGATCCGGCGAGATCCGCCCGGAGCCTCCCGTCCCCGCCTAGCCGGAACTCTCGTCGGCCAACTCCAGCGACACCCCGGCGATCCTCGAAGTCCGCGCCAACCGGGACCAGATCCACCACTACGCCCAACCAAACGTGCCCCGATCCTCCCTGGATCCCTTCGTCCCGCACGCCTCCGTCCCGCGTTGATTTTCGCGGAGGTAAAAATCGCCCGTCCCGAAATATTTACATTTTGGTGCCCACTTTGCCATGCCATAACTTTATGTGTGCTACTCCATTTTGTGCGTGTAATATATGAAAATATTCATCATGAGATGCTATACATTTTGTTCCATTGTGCCATGCTTGTTTGAGTTCATCTAGATGCCCTAATCATCGTTGCAAGAGTGCTATATGATGTTAACTTGGTGATTTGTCTTTTTCATTGCATTTTGTGTGTGCATCCTATGAGCATGAGCTCTACATGTGTTTTGTACTACTTCATGCCATCTTGACAGTGGTGCTTGTCTTGTATTTTTGTGATCTATGTGGTGACTAGCACAAGCATGCAGAGTAGTCTCCATGATGTTGCTGATTTCTGTGACAGTGATTTCTGCCAAGTCTGAGTCTGTTATATTTTGTTGTCATGTAAACCTGCTGTCACCATGAGTTCTATGCATAATCTGGAGATGTTCACTAAGGATGTTTTTGATACATGTTATGCTCTATCCATCCATGCCCTTGTTTGCATTTATAGCCTGCTGTAGCTTGTTGTAACCTTGCTCTCAATTTGCTAAATAATGTTGCTGTCAGCCTGTTAACATGAACTTCAGTTTTGACATGTGTTTTGCTAGTGATCCATGCACCCTATGAACTATGATATTGCCATGCTTAGCTTAATATTTGTGCCATCTTACTGCTGGTTACCTTTTCATGCCATGTATTGCTCTGTGGTGAGTGGTTCAAGCTCACCAACATGCCTACTTATCGTTATTTCTGCCATGCTCTGTTTTTCTTCCAAGTCTGGATCTGTTTATGAAACTTGCTATGTTCACATGGGTGCCATAATATCTTCTGTGCCTTTTTGGCTCGTGATCAGTAAGGGACTTGTTTTCTAGGCAATTAGTACATTCATTCCAAGACTTTATTTGCTATGATATATTCCTGTAGCATGTTGTTTGATAGCTCTAAACTATGCAACCTGATGTTATTTCTGCCATGTCCAGTGATTTCTGCTAAGTCTGTGAATCTGTTATTATTTGCAATCTCGCCAAGTCCTTTTGAGCATGTTCTAGTGATTTCTGGAGATAGCTTAGTGTTCATGTTTTGTCATGGTTTACCTCTACATCACGTCCATACCTTTTGTTTTCATGTTGGGGTGCTGTAGCATATTGTTTCGATGCTTGCAAGATGCCTAGTTGCTATTTTGGACAGATTGTTGTTATATCTTGTTTGGAGTGTATGTGTTGCACCGTTGCTCCGTTTTGAGTGTGTTCTATATGTAACTTGCTTAATTTTGCATGTAGTTTTATGTTACCTTGTTGCATCCTTGTTTTGAGGTGTTTGCTTGATGTTTGAATGCATTTTGCATCAATGTCATGTTTAACTTGTTTTGCTCATATCTTCTAGGCCGTAGCTCCGAATCTAATGAACTTTATATGTAACTTGACTAGAATTTCGTGTAGATCATCTTGGTGCATTTTAACTTGCTGTTTAATAACTTAAACATCAAGTTTATTCAGATCTGAACCAATTTCGAAATTTGCATATGAGGACTTACCGGAATTGTTATAGGTTGTTTCCGGCCTCATTTAAATTTGCTTTGATGTGTTGTTCTTGTATGCATCATCTCTTGTCATGAGTAGCTTCATGTAGCCTTGTCATGCATCATACTTGGTTGAGCATCATGTCTTGTTATGTGTTGAGTGTTTACCATGTTGTGTGCTTCTTCTCGATAGTTCCTGTTTCGTTGCGATCGTGAGGATTCGTTCGTCTACGCTTGGTTCGTCTTCGTGGCTTCATCTTCTTCATGAACTCGTTCTTCTTCCTAGCGGGATTTCAGGCAAGATGACCGTCACCTTGGATCTCACTACTATCATTGCTATGCTAGTTGCTTCGTTCTATCGCTATGTTGCGCTACCTATCACTTGCTCTTCAAGCCTGCCAAATTGCCATGAACCTCTAACCTTTGTCACCCTTCCTAGCAAACCATTGTTTGGCTATGTTACCGCTTTGCTCAGCCCCTCTTATAGCGTTGCTAGTTGCAGGTGAAGATGAAGATTGCTCCTTGTTGGATTGTGTTTATGTTGGGATATCACAATATTCTATTATTTAATTAATGCATCTATATACTTGGTAAAGGGTGGAAGGCTCGGCCTTATGCCTGGTGTTTGTTTCCACTCTTGCCGCCCTAGTTTCCGTCATACCGGTGTTATGTTCCTTGATTTTGCGTCCCTTACGCGGTTGGGTGATTTATGGGACCCCCTTGACAGTTCGCTTTGAATAAAACTCCTCCAGCAAGGCCCAACCTTGGTTTTACATTTGCCTCACCTAGCCTTTTTCCCTTGGGAGTCGCGCTCCCGAGGGTCATCATATTTTACCCCCCCCCCCCGGGGCCAGTGCTCCTCGGAGTGTTGGTCCAAACTAGAGCCACTTGCGGCGCCACCTCGGGGAAACTTGAGGGCTGGTTTTAGTTGTACGTAGTGTGCATCCGGTGTGTCCTGAGAACGAGGTACGTGCGACTCCTATCGGGATTGTCGACACATCGGGCGGCTTTGCTGGACTTGTTTTACCATTGTCGAAATGTCTTGTAACCGGGATTCCGAGACTGATCGGGTCTTCCCGGGAGAAGGAATATCCTTCGTTGACCGTGAGAGCTTATAATGGGCTAAGTTGGGACACCCCTGCAGGGTATAAACTTTCGAGAGCCGTGCCCGCGGTTATGTGGCAGATGGGAATTTGTTAATGTCCGGTTGTAGAGAACGTGACACTTGACTTAATTAAAACGCATCAACCGCGTGTGTAGCCGTGATGGTCTTCTCGGCGGAGTCCGGGAAGTGAACAAGGTTTATGGGTTATGTTTGAACGTAAGTAGGAGTTCAGGATCACTTATTGATCATTGCTAGCTTCACGACCGTTCCGTTGCTTCTCTTCTCGCTCTTATTTGCGTATGTTAGCCACCATACATGCTTAGTCGCTGCTGCAACCTCACCACATATCCTTTCCATACCCATTAAGCTTTGCTAGTCTTGATACCCATGGTAGTGGGATTGCTGAGTCCTCGTGGCTCACAGATTACTACAACAATAGTTGCAGGTACAAGTTTTGCGATGATCATGACGCGAGAGCGATGTTATTTGTTTTGGAGTTCTTCTTCTTCTTCTTCGAACAGGGGATAGGTTCTAGGTCGGCAGCCTGGGCTAGCAGGGTGGATGTCGTTTGAGTTTCTGTTTACGTTTCATCCGTAGTCGGATGTTGTTCTGTTGTATATTGATGTATTCTTGCGGCATTTGTATGCCTTGTATGTATCCCCATATATTATGTAATGTTGATGTAATGATATCCACATTGCAAAAGCATGTCAATATGCGGTTCTATCCTTGGTGGGACTTTCGAGTCACTTTAGCATAGTATCGCATATTGAGCATGACAGTATCCCTATGAAGACGCACTTCTCCGATTTAGGTTCGAGCTTATCAGGCTAAAGCCTTTTTACATAAGCGTCGCATCCCCAAACTTTAAGAAACGACAACTTAGGTTTCTTGCCAAACCACAGTTCATACGGTGTCGTCTCAATGGATTTAGACGGTACCCTATTTAACGTGAATGCGGCTGTCTCTAGTGCATAACCCCAAAACGATAGTGGTAAATCGGTAAGAGACATCATAGAACGCACCAAATCTAGTAAAGTATGGTTACGACATTCGGACACACCGTTACGCTATGGTGTTCCATGTGGCGTGAGTTGTGAAACAATTCCACATTGTTTTTAAATGAAGGTCAAACTCATAACTCAAATATTTGCCTCCGCGATCAGATTGTAGAAACTTTATTTTCTTGTTACGATGATTCTCCACCTCACTCTGTAATTCTGTGAACTTTTCAAATGTTTCAGACTTGTGTTTCATCAAGTAGATATATCCATACCTACTCAAATCATCTATGAAGGTCAGAAAATAACGATACCCGCCGTGTGCCTCAACACTCATCGGACCGCATACATCGGTATGTAGTATTTCCAATAAGTCATTAGCTCGCTCCATCTTTCCGGAGAACGGAGTTTTAGTCATCTTGCCCATGAGCCATGGTTCACATGTATCAAAAGATCTTTATCGGTCGAACCGTTATGACAACATACGTAATTCCCTTTGTCCATCGGTATGTTACTTGCCCGAGATTCGATCAGAGGTATCTTCATACCTAGTTCAATCTCGTTACCGGCAAGTCTATTTACTCGTTCCGTAATACATCACCTCGTGACTAACTCCTTAGTCGTTTGCTTGCAAGTTTATGATGTGTATTACCGAGAGGGCCCAGAGATACCTCTCCGATACTCGGAGTGACAAATCCTAATCTCGATCTACGCCAACTCAACAAACACCTTCGGAGATACCTGTAGAGCATCTTTATAATCACCCAGTTACGTTGTGATGTTTGATAGCACACAAGGCATTCCTCCGGTATCTGGCAGTTGCATAATCTCATAGTCGAACGAATATGTATTTGACATGAAGAAAGCAATAGCAATAAAACTGAATGATCATTATGCTAAGCTAATGGATGGGTCTTGTCCATCACATCATTCTCCTAATGATGTGATCCGTTATCAAATGACAACTCATGTCCATGGTCAGGAAACCTTAACCATCTTTGATCAACGAGCTAGTCTAGTAGAGGCTTACTAGGGACATGGTGTTTGTTTATGTATTCACACATGTATTATGGTTTCCGATCAATACAATTCTAGCATGAAAAATAAACCTTTATCATGAATAAGGAAATATAAAATGACAACTTTATTATTGCCTCTAGGGCATATTTCCTTCAGTCTCCCACTTGCACTAGAGTCAATAATATAGTTCACATCGCCATGTGATTAACACCCACAGTTCACATCGCCATGTGACTAACACTCAAAAGATTTTACTAGAGTCAATAATCTAGTTCACATCGCCATGTTATTAATACCCAAAGAGTACTAAGGTGTGATCATGTTTTGATTGTGAGAGAGGCTTAGTCAACGGGTCTGCTACACTCAGATCCGTATGTATTTTGCAAATTTCTATGTATAAAATACTCTGCATGGAGCTACTCTAGCTAATTGCTCCCACTTTCAATATGTATCCAGATTGAGACTCACAGACATCCAAATCGGTGACAAAGCTTGCATCGACGTAACCCTTTACGACGAACTTTTTATCACCTCCATAACCGAGAAATATTCCCTTAGTCCTCTTAGGTAACTAAGGATAATTTTGACCGATGTACAGTGATCTACTCCTAGATCACTATTGTACCTCCCTTGTCAAACTCATGGCAAGGTACACAATAGGTCTGGTACACAGCATGGCATACTTTATAGAACCTATGGCTGAGGCATAGGAAATGACTTTTATTCTCTCTCTATCTTCTGTCGTGGTCAGGCTTTGAGTCTTGCTCAACTTGACACCTTGCAACACAGGCAAGAACCCTTTCTCTGACTAATCTATTTTGAACTTCTTCAAAATTTTGCCAAGGTACTCCTATTAAGTGTCTCGATCAATCCCTATAGATCTTGATGCTCAATATGTAAGTAGCTTCACTGAGGTCTTTTATTGAAAAATTCTTATTCAAGTATCCTTTTATGCTATCCAGAAATTCTATATCATTTCCAATCAACAATATGTCATCCACATATAATATTAGAAATGTTACAGAGCTCCCACTCACTTTCTTGTAAATACAAGCTTCACTATAAGTCTGTATAAAACCATATGCTTTGATCACCTCATCAATGTGTATATTCCAACTCCGAGATGCCTGCACCGGTCCATAGATGGATCGCTGGAGCTTGCACACCTTGTTAGCACCTTTAGGATCGAAAAAACCTTCTGCTTGTATCATATACAACTCTTCTTTAAGAAATCCACAAAGGAATGCAGTTTTGACATCCATTTGCCAGATTTCATAAAAATGCGGCAATTGCTAACATGATTCGGACAGACTTAAGCATCGCTACGGGTGCGAAGGTCTCATCGTAGTCAACTCCTTGAACTTGTCGAAAACCTTTTGCAACAAGTCAAGCTTTGTAGACAGTCACATTACCATCAGCCTCGGTCTTCTTCTTGAAGATCTATTTATTCTCTATGGCTTGCCGATCATCGGGCAAGTCCACCAAAGTTTACACTTTGTTCTCATACATGGATCCTATCTCAGATTTCATGGCCTCAAGCCATCTGTCGGAATCTGGGCTCATCATAGCTTCTTCATAGTTTGTAGGTTCACCTTGGTCTAATAACATGACTTCGAGAACAGGATTACCGTACCACTATGGTGCGGATCATGCTCTGGTTGACCTACGAGGTTCAGTAGCAACTTGATTTGAAATTTCATGATCATTATCATTTGCTTCCTCTCTAGTTGGTGTAGGCACCACGGGAATGGATTTCTCTGATGTGCTACTTTCCAATTCGAGAGAAGGTACGATTACCTCATCAAGTTCTACTTTCCTCCCACTCACTTCTTTCGAGAGAAACTTCTTCTCTAGAAAGGTTCCATTCTTGGCAACAAAGACCTTGCCTTCAGATCCATGGTAGAAGGTGTACCCAATTGTTTCCTTAGGGTGTCCTATGAAGACGCACTTCTCCGATTAAGGTTTGACCTTATCAGGCTGAAGCCTTTTGACATAAGTGTCGCAACCCCAAACTTTAAGAAACGACAGCTTAGGTTTCTTGCCAAACCATAGTTCATACGGTGTCGTCTCAACGGATTTAGATGGTCCCCTATTTAACGTGAATGCAGTTGTCTCTAATGCATAACCCCAAAAACAATAGTGGTAAATCGGCAAGAGACATTATAGAACGCACCATATCCAATAAAGTACGGTTACGACATTCGGACACACCATTACGCTGTGGTGTTCCAGGTGGCGTGAGTTGTGAAACTATTCCACATTGTTTTAAATGATGGCCAAACTCGTAACTCAAATATTCGCCTCCGCGATCAGATCGTAGAAACTTTATTTTCTTGTTACGATGATTCTCCACTTCACTCTGAAATTCTTTGAACTTTTCAAATGTTCGAGACTTGTGTTTCATCAACTAGATATACCCATACCTACTCAAATCATCTGTGCAGGTCAGAAAATATTGATACCCGCCGCGTGCTGCAACACTCATCAGACCGCATACATCGGTATGTATTATTTCCAATAAGTTATCAACTTGCTCCATTGTTCCGGAGAACGGAGTTTTAGTCATCTTGCCCATGAGGCATGGTTCGCAAGTATCAAATGATTCATAGTCAAGTGATTCCAAAAGTCCATCTACATGGAGTTTCTTCATGCACTTTACACCAATATGACCTAAACGGCAGTGCCACAAGTATGTTGCACTATCATTATCAACTTTTCATCTTTTGGCATCAATATTATGAATATGTGTATCACTACGATCGAGATTCAATAAGCCATTGACATCCATAGAAGGTTTTATTCATGTAAACAGAACAAAAAGTATTCTCTGACTTAAATGAACAAACGTATTGCAATAAACATGATCTAATCATATTCATGCTCAACGCAATCACCAAATAACATTTATTTAGGTTCAACACTAATCCCGAAGGTAGAGGGAGTGTGCGATGGTGATCATATTAACCTTGGAATCATTCCAACACACATCGTCACCTCGCTTTTAACTAGTCTCTACAACTCCTGCTTCGAGTTACTAATCTTAGCAACTGAACCGGTATCAAATACCTAGGGGTTACTATGAATACAAGTAAAATACACATCAATAACATGTATATCAAATATACCTTTGGTCACTTTGCCATCCTTCTTACCTGCCAAGTATTTGGGGCAGTTCCACTTCCAGTGACCATTTACTTCGCAGTAGAAGCACTCAGTTTCAGGCTTGGGTCCAGCTTTGGGCTTCTTCATCGGAGTGGCAACTCGATTGCCTTTCTTCTTGAAGTTCCCTTTCGTTCCCTTGCCCTTTTTCTTGAAACTAGTGATCTTGTTAACCATCAACACTTGAAGCTCTTTCTTGATTCCTACCTTCGCCGATTTCAGCATCGCGAAGAGCTTGGGAATCATTTATGTCATCCCTTGCAAATTATAGTTCATCATGAAGTTCTAGTAGCTTGGTGATAGTGACTAGAGAACTCTTGTCAATCACTATCTTATCTCGAAGATTAACTCCCACTTGATTCAAGCGATTGTAGTACCCTAGACATTCTGAGTACATGCTCACTGGCTAAGCTATTCTCTTCCAACTTGTAGGCAAAGTACTTGTCAGAGGTCTCATACCTCTCGACATGGGCATGAATCTGAAATACCAATTTTTCAGCTCTTGGAACATCTCATATGCTCCATGGAGTTCAAAACGTTTTTGAAGTCCCGGTTCTAAGCCGTAAAGCATGGCGCACTAAACTATCAAGTAGTCATCATATCGATCTTGCAAAACATTCATAACGTCTGCATCTGCTCTTGCAATAGGTTTGTCACCTAGCGGTGCATCAAGGACATACTTCTTCTGTGCAGCAATGAGGATAATCCTCAGATCACGGACCCTGTCCGCATCATTGCTACTATCATCTTTTAACTTAGTTTTCTCTAGGAACATATAAAAAATATATAGGAGCTATATTGCGAGCTATTGATCTACAACATAGATATGCAAAACTATCAAGACTAAGTTCATGATAAATTAAGTTCAATTAATCAAATTACTAAAGAACTCCCACTTAAATAGACATCCCTCAAGTCATCTAAGTGATACGTGATCCAAATCAACTAACCCACGTCCGATCATCATGTGAGATGGGGTTGGCGAACACCTCTATGTTGATCATATCTACTATATGATTCACGTTTCACCTTTCGGTCTCCAGTGTTCCGAGGCCATGTCTGTACATGCTAGGCTCGTCAAGTTTAACACAGGTATTCTGCATGTGCAAAACTGTCTTACACCCGTTGTCTGTGAACATAGAGTCTATCACACCCGATCATCACGTGGTGTCTCGAAACGATAAACTGTAGCAACGGTGCATACTCATGGAGAACACTTTTACCTTGAAATTTGGTGAAGGGATCATCTTATAATGCTACCATCGTGCTAAGAAAAATAAGATGCATAAAAGATAAACATCACATGCAATCAAAATATGTGACATGATATGGCCATCATCATCTTGTGCTTTTGATCTTCATCTCCAAAGCATCTTCATGATCTCCATCGTCACCGGCTTGAGACCTTGATCTCCATCGTAGCGTCCTTTCGTTGAGGTCGTCACGCCAACTATTGCTTCTACAACTATCGCTAACGCATAGTGATAAAGTAAAGCAATTGCATGGCGCTTGCACTTCATACAATAAAGAGACAACCCTAAGGCTCCTGCCGGTTGTCGATATTACAAAACCTGATCATCTCATACATCAACATATATCACATCATATCTTGACCATATCACATCACAACATGCCCTGCAAAAACAAGTTAGACGTCCTCTACTTTGTTGTTGCAAGTTTTACGTGGCTGCTACGGGCTTCTAGCAAGAATTGTTCTTACCTACTCATAAAACCACAATGGTGATTCATCAAGTTTGCTATTTTAACCTTCTTCAAGGACCGGCCATAGTCAAATTCGATTCAACTAAAGAAGGAGAAACAGACACCCGCCAGCCACCTTTAAGCAAAACTAGTTGCATGTCAGTCGGTGGAACCGGTGTAATGTGCATGGACATGTAAGATTGGTCCAGGCCGCTTCATCCCACAATACCGCCGAATCAAAATAAGAAGTTGGTGGTAAGCAGTATGACTATCACCACCCACAACTCTTTGTGTTCTACTCGTGCATATCATCTACGCATAGACCTGGCTCATGATGCCACTATTGGGAATCGATGCATGGAAAAAATCTACGCACACACAATGATCTATCCATGGAGATGCATAGCAAGGACAGGGAGAGTGTGTTGGGAATCGTAGCATAATTTAAAATTTTCCTACGCTCACCAAGATGCATCTATGGAGTATACTAGCAACGAGGGGAAAGGAGTGCATCTACATACCCTTGTAGATCGCGAGCGGAAGCGTTCCAATGAACGTGGATGACGGAGTCGTACTCGCCGTGATCCAAATCACCGATGACCGAGTGCCGAACGGACGGCACCTCCGCGTTCAACACACGTACGGTGCAGCAACGTCTCCTCCTTCTTGATCCAGCAAGGGGAAAGGAGAGGTTGATGGAGATCCAGCAGCACGACGGCGTGGTGGTGGATGTAGCGGGTCTCTGGCAGGGCTACGCCGAGCTTCTGCGAGAGAGAGAGAGGTGTTGCAGGGGAGGAGGGAGGCGCCCAAGGCTGTTGTGTGCTGCCCTCCCTCCCCCCTTTATATAGGCCCCCTAGGGGACGCCGGCCCCAAGAGATGAGATCTCAAGGGGGGCGGCGGCCACAAGGGGGGAAGGGGTTGCCTTGCCCCCCAAGGCAAGGGGGAACTCCCCCCCCCTAGGGTTCCCAACCCTAGGCGCATGGGGGGAGGCCCGAGGGGGAGCGCCCCAGCCCACTAAGGGCTGGTTCCCTTCCACTTTCAGCCCACGGGGCCCTCCGGGATAGGTGGCCCCACCCGGTGGACCCCCGGGACCCTTCCGGTGGTCCCGGTACATTACCGGTAACCCCCGAAACTTTCCCGGTGGCCGAAACTGGACTTCCTATATATAATTCTTCACCTCCGGACCATTCCGGAACCTCTCGTGACGTCCGGGATCTCATCCGGGACTACGAACAACTTTCAGGTTTCCGCATACATATATCTCTACAACCCTAGCGTCACCGGACCTTAAGTGTGTAGACCCTACGGGTTCGGGAGACATGCAGACATGACCGAGATGCCACTCCGGTCAATAACCAACAGCGGGATCTGGATACCCATGTTGGCTCCCACATGTTTCACGATGATCTCATCGGATGAACCACGATGTCGAGGATTCAGTCAATCCCGTATGCAATTCCCTTTGTCAATCGGTATGTTACTTGCCCGAGATTCGATCGTCGGTATCCCAATACCTTGTTCAATCTCGTTACCGGCAAGTCTCTTTACTCGTACCGCAATGCATGATCCCGTGACTAACGCCTTAGTCACATTGAGCTCATTATGATGATGCATTACCGAGTGGGCCCAGAGATACCTCTCCGTCACACGGAGTGACAAATCCCAGTCTCGATCCGTGCCAACCCAACAGACACTTTCGGAGATACCCGTAGTACACCTTTATAGTCACCCAGTTACGTTGTGACGTTTGGCACACCCAAAGCACTCCTACGGTATCCGGGAGTTGCACGATCTCATGGTCTAAGGAAAAGATACTTGACATTGGAAAAGCTCTAGCAAACGAAACTACACGATCTTTTATGCTATGCTTAGGATTGGGTCTTGTCCATCACATCATTCTCCTAATGATGTGATCCCGTTATCAATGACATCCAATGTCCATAGCCAGGAAACCATGACTATCTGTTGATCAACGAGCTAGTCAACTAGAGGCTTACTAGGGACACTTTGTGGTCTATGTATTCACACATGTATTACGATTTCCGGACAATACAATTATAGCATGAATAATAGACAATTACCATGAACAAAGAAATATAATAATAACCATTTATTATTGCCTCTAGGGCATATTTCCAACAGTCTCCCACTTGCACTAGAGTCAATAATCTAGTTACATTGTGATGAATCGAACACCCATTGCGTCCTGGTGTTGATCATGTTTTGCCCTAGGGAGAGGTTTAGTCAACGGATCTGCTACATTCAGGTCCGTGTGTACTTTACAAATATCTATGTCTCCATTTTGAAAACTTTCACGAATGGAGTTGAAGCGACACTTGATATGCCTGGTCTTCCTGTGAAACCTGGGCTCCTTCGCAAGGGCAATAGCTCCAGTGTTGTCACAGAAGAGAGTCATTGGGCCCGACGCATTGGGAATCACCCCTAGGTCGGTAATGAACTCCTTCATCCAGACTGCTTCCTGTGCTGCCTCCGAGGCTGCCATGTACTCCGCTTCACATGTAGATCCCGCCACGACGCTTTGCTTGCAACTGCACCAGCTTACTGCTCCTCCATTCAAAATATACACGTATCCGGTCTGTGACTTCGAGTCATCCAGATCTGTGTCGAAGCTAGCGTCGACGTAACCCTTTACGACGAGCTCTTCGTCACCTCCACAAACGAGAAACATATCCTTAGTCCTTTTCAGGTACTTCAGGATATTATTGACCGCTGTCCAGTGTTCCTTGCCGGGATTACTTTGGTACCTTCCTACCAAACTTACGGCAAGGTTTACATCAGGTCTGGTACACAGCATGGCATACATAATAGACCCTATGGCCGAGGCATAGGGGATGACACTCATCTCTTCTATATCTTCTGCCGTGGTCGGGCATTGAGCCGTGCTCAACTGCACACCTTGCAATACAGGCAAGAACCCCTTCTTGGACTGATCCATATTGAACTTCTTCAATATCTTGTCAAGGTATGTACTCTGTGAAAGACCAATGAGGCGTCTCGATCTATCTCTATAGATCTTGATGCCTAATATATAAGCAGCTTCTCCAAGGTCCTTCATTGAAAAACACTTATTCAAATAGGCCTTTATACTTTCCAAGAATTCTATATCATTTCCCATCAATAGTATGTCATCCACATATAATATGAGAAATGCTACAGAGCTCCCACTCACTTTCTTGTAAACACAGGCTTCTCCATAAGTCTGTGTAAACCCAAACGCTTTGATCATCTCATCAAAGCGAATGTTCCAACTCCGAGATGCTTGCACCAGCCCATAGATTGAGCGCTGGAGCTTGCATACTTTGTTAGCATTCTTGGGATCGACAAAACCTTCCGGCTGGATCATATACAACTCTTCCTTAAGGAAGCCGTTAAGGAATGCCGTTTTGACGTCCATCTGCCATATCTCATAATCATAGTATGCGGCAATTGCTAACATGATTCGGACGGACTTCAGCTTCGCTACGGGTGAGAAAGTCTCATCGTAGTCAACCCCTTGAACTTGTCGATAACCCTTAGCGACAAGTCGAGCTTTGTAGATGGTCACATTACCATCTGCGTCCGTCTTCTTCTTAAAGATCCATTTGTTTTCTATGGCTCCTATGAGGATGAGCCTCAGGTTCCGGACCCAGTCCGTATAGTTGCTGCCATCATCTTTCAGCTTGGTTTTCTCTAGGAACGCGTTGAAATTGAGGACAACGTTGGCCATTTGATCTACAATACATAGTGTAAAGATTTTAGACTAAGTTCATGATAATTAAGTTCATATAATCAAATTATTTAATGAACTCCCACTCAGATAGACATCCCTCTAGTCATCTAAGTGAAACATGATCCGAATTCAACTAGGCTGTGTCCGATCATCACGTGAGACGGACTAGTCAAGATCGGTGAACATCTCCATGTTGATCGTATCTTCTATACGACTCATGCTCGACCTTTTGGTCCTCCGTGTTCCGAGGCCATGTCTGTACATGCTAGGCTCGTCAAGTCAACTTAAGTGTATTGCGTGTGTTCCGAGGCCATGTCTGTACATGCTAGGCTCGTCAACACCCGTTGTATTCGAACGTTAGAATCTATCACACCCGATCATCACGTGGTGCTTCGAAACAACGAACCTTCGCAACGGTGCACAGTTAGGGTGAACACTTTCTTGAAATTTATTATAAGGGATCATCTTACTTACTACCGTTGTTCTAAGCAAATAAGATGCAAAAACATGATAAACATCACATGCAATCAAATAGTGACATGATATGGCCAATATCATTATGCTCCTTTGATCTCCATCTTCGGGGCACCATGATCATCTTCGTCACCGGCATGACACCATGATCTCCATCATCATGATCTCCATCATTGTGTCTTCATGAAGTCGTCACGCCAACGATTACTTCTACTACTATGGCTAACGCGTTTAGCAACAAAGTAAAGTAAATTACATGGCGTTATTCAATGACATGCAGGTCATGCAAAATAATAAAGACAACTCCTATGGCTCCTGCCGGTTGTCATACTCATCGACATGCAAGTCGTGATTCCTATTACAAGAATATGATCAATCTCATACATCACATATATCATTCATCACATCTTCTGGCCATATCATATCACATATATCACTTGCTGCAAAAACAAGTTAGACGTCCTCTAATTGTTGTTGCAAGTTTTTACGTGGTTTGTAGGTTTCTAGCAAGAACATTTTCTTACCTACGTATGACCACAACGTGATTTGCCAATTTCTAATTACCCTTCATAAGGACCCTTTTCATCGAATCCGTTTCGACTAAAGTAGGAGAGACAGACACCCGCTAGCCACCTTATCCAACTAGTGCATGTCAATCGGTGGAACCTGTCTCACGTAAGCGTACGTGTAAGGTCGGTCCGGGCCGCTTCATCCTACAATGCCGCCGAAACAAGAAACGACTAGTAGCGGCAAGAAGAATTGGCAAACTCAACCCCACAACTGCTTTGTGTTCTACTCGTGCATAGTAACTATGCATAGGCCTAGCTCTGATACCACTGTTGGGAATCGTAGCATAATTTAAAATTTTCCTACGCTCACCAAGATGCATCTATGGAGTATACTAGCAACGAGGGGAAAGGAGTGCATCTACATACCCTTGTAGATCGCGAGCGGAAGCGTTCCAATGAACGTGGATGACGGAGTCGTACTCGCCGTGATCCAAATCACCGATGACCGAGTGCTGAACGGACGGCACCTCCGCGTTCAACACACGTACGGTGCAGCGACGTCTCCTCCTTCTTGATCCAGCAAGGGGAAAGGAGAGGTTGATGGAGATCTAGCAGCACGACGGCGTGGTGGTGGATGTAGCGGGTCTCTGGCAGGGCTACGCCGAGCTTCTGCGAGAGAGAGAGAGGTGTTGCAGGGGAGGAGGGAGGCGCCCAAGGCTGTTGTGTGCTGCCCTCCCTCCCCCCCCACCTTTATATAGGCCCCCTGGGGGGCGCCGGCCCCAAGAGATGAGATCTAAGGGGGGCGGCGGCCACAAGGGGGGAAGGGGTTGCCTTGCCCCCCAAGGCAAGGGGGAACTCCCCCCCTAGGGTTCCCAACCCTAGGCGCATGGGGGGAGGCCCAAGGGGGGCGCCCCAGCCCACTAAGGGCTGGTTCCCTTCCACTTTCAGCCCACGGGGCCCTCCGGGATAGGTGGCCCCACCCGGTGGACCCCCGGGACCCTTCCGGTGGTCCCGGTACATTACCGGTAACCCTCGAAACTTTCCCGGTGGCCGAAACTGGACTTCCTATATATAATTCTTCACCTCCGGACCATTCCGGAACCTCTCGTGACGTCCGGGATCTCATCCGAGACTCCGAACAACTTTCGGGTTTCCGCATACATATATCTCTACAACCCTAGCGTCACCGGACCTTAAGTGTGTAGACCCTACGGGTTCGGGAGACATGCAGACATGACCGAGACGCCTCTCCGGTCAATAACCAACAGCGGGATCTGGATACCCATGTTGGCTCCCACATGTTTCACGATGATCTCATCGGATGAACCACGATGTCGAGGATTCAGTCAATCCCGTATGCAATTCCCTTTGTCAATCGGTATGTACTTGCCCGAGATTCGATCGTCGGTATCCCAATACCTTGTTCAATCTCGTTACCGGCAAGTCTCTTTACTCGTACCGCAATGCATGATCCCGTGACTAACGCCTTAGTCACATTGAGCTCATTATGATGATGCATTACCGAGTGGGCCCAGAGATACCTCTCCGTCACACGGAGTGACAAATCCCAGTCTCGATCCGTGCCAACCCAACAGACACTTTCGGAGATACCCGTAGTACACCTTTATAGTCACCCAGTTACGTTGTGACGTTTGGCACACCCAAAGCACTCCTACGGTATCCGGGAGTTGCACGATCTCATGGTCTAAGGAAAAGATACTTGACATTGGAAAAGCTCTAGCAAACGAAACTACACGATCTTTTATGCTATGCTTAGGATTGGGTCTTGTCCATCACATCATTCTCCTAATGATGTGATCCCGTTATCAATGACATCCAATGTCCATAGCCAGGAAACCATGACTATCTGTTGATCAACGAGCTAGTCAACTAGAGGCTTACTAGGGACACTTTGTGGTCTATGTATTCACACATGTATTACGATTTCCGGACAATACAATTATAGCATGAATAATAGACAATTACCATGAACAAAGAAATATAATAATAACCATTTATTATTGCCTCTAGGGCATATTTCCAACAGAGTGTGTCTACGTACCCTCGTATACTGTAAGCCGAAGCATTTCACAATGCAGTTGATGTAGTCGAACATTTTCGCGCTTCAACCGGTCAAGTACTGAACGCACGGCACCTCCGCGTTCTGCACATGTTCAGCTCGGTGACATCCCTCGCCTTCTTGATCCAGCAAGACGTCGAGGTAGTAGATGAGTTCCGTCAGCACGACGGCGTGGTGACGGTGATGGTGAAGTGATCTCCGCAGTGCTTCGCCTAAGCACTACGAAAATATGACCGGGGGTGTAAACGGTGGAGGGGAGCGCCGCACACGGCTATGCAATAGTCTGCGGTGTGCTAGGCGAACCCCTCCCACATATATATATAGGTGGGAGGGGGAGGGGAGAGGCCAGGGCGCGCCCTAGGGCTGGCCGCCGGCCCTCTAGGTATACCTGGCCATGGGTCAGGACGGGCTTGGGCCGAGCCTAAAAAGCCCACGCCCTCCCAGGCCCAACCATCGGGTCTACTTTTCAAGCCCAAGCCCGACCCATCTGGTAAAAAGCCCAGAAAAGCCCTTAGGGCTTTGGGCCGTGGGCCGGGCCTCTTCCTTAAAATGCTAATATACCAAGCCCATCCAGGCCCTACTGGTGGGCTCAAAACTCAGGTCCAAGCCCAGCCCACGGGCAAGCCCATCAGGCCTAGCCCCTGGATTTTAGGGCCGGGCCTAGTGGGCCAACAGGGCCGAGCCGAAGATGGCCAGG
>NC_057805.1:40891737-40912759 GCF_018294505.1 Triticum aestivum
CCAAGGGGGAAGGAAAAAGTAGGGAGGGAAGGAAGTGGGAATCCTAATCCACACTTTCCTTTCCCTTCTCCCCTTTCCATCTCCTCCTTAGGCCGACACATATGGGAGGCGCACCAGCCCATTGTAGCTGGTGTGTTTCCCCTCTTGGCCCATAAGGCCAATATCTTTTGCCGGGGGTGCCCGGAACCCCTTCCGGTTACCCGATAAGTACACGGTACCCCCCAAAACACTTCCGGTGTCCGAATACCATCGTCCTATATATCAATCTTTACCTCCCGACCATTTCAATACTCCTCGTCATGTCCGTGATATCATCCGGGACTCCGAACAATATCCGGTCACCAAATCACATAACTCATATAATATTATATCGTCATCGAACATTAAGCGTGCGGACCCTACGGGTTCGAGAACTATGTAGACATGACCGAGACACCTCTCCGGTAAATAAACAATACCGGAACCTGGATGCCCATATTGGCTCCTACATATTCTACGAAGATCTTTATCGGTCGAACCGTTATGACAACATACATAATTCCCTTTGTCCATCGGTATGTTACTTGCCCGAGATTCGATCATAGGTATCTTCATACCTAGTTCAATCTCATTACCGGCAAGTCTCTTTACTCCTCGTGACTAACTCCTTAGTCGTTTGCTTGCAAGCTTATGATGTGTATTACCGAGAGGGCCCAGAGATACCTCTCCGATACTCGGAGTGACAAATCCTAACCTCGATCTATGCCAACTCAACAAACACCTTCAAAGATACCTGTAGAGCATCTTTATAATCACCCAGTTACGTTGTGACATTTGATAGCACACAAGGCATTCCTCCGGTATCTGGCAGTTGCGTAATCTCATAGTCGAACGAATATGTCTTTGACATGAAGAAAGCAATAGCAATAAAACTGAACGATCATTATGCTAGGCTAACGGATGGGTCTTGTCCATCACATCATTCTCCTAATGATGTGATCCCGTTATAAAATGACAACTCGTGTCCATGGTCAGGAAACCTTAACCATCTTTGATCAACGAGCTAGTCTAGTAGAGGTTTACTAGGTGTTTGTGTATTCACACATGTATTATGGTTTCCGATCAATACAATTCTAGCATGAAAAATAAACCTTTATCATGAATAAGTAAATATAAAATAACAACTTTATTATTGCCTCTAGGGCATATTTCCTTCAGTATTTGGGGCAGTTCTGCTTCTAGTGACCATTTCCTTTGTAGTAGAAGCACTCAGTTTCAGGCTTGGGTCTAACTTTGGGCTTCTTCACGGGAGTGGCAACTAGCTTGCCATTCTTCTTAAAGTTCCCCTTCTTTCCCTTTCCCTTTTTCTTGAAACTAGTGATCTTGTTAACCATCAACACTTGATGCTCTTTCTTGATTTCTACCTTCACCGATTTCAGCATCGCGAAGAGCTCGGGAATCGTTTTTGCCATCCCTTGCATATTATAGTTCATCTCGAAGTTCTAATAGTGACTAGAGAACTCTGTCAATCACTATCTTATTTGGAAGATTTACTCCCACTTGATTCAAGCGATTGTAGTACCCAGACATTCTGAGCACATGCTCACTAGCTAAGCTATTCTCCTCCATCTTGTAGGCAAAGTACTTGTCAGAGGTCTCATACCTCTCGACATGGGCATGAGTCTGAAATACCAATTTTAGCTCTTGGAACATCTCATATTCTCCGTGGTGTTCAAAATGGTTTTTGAAGTCCCGGTTCTAAGTCCTAAAGCATGGCGCACTAAACTATTAAGTAGTCATCCTATCGAGCTTGCCAAACGTTCATAACGTCTACATCTGCTCCTGCAATAGGTCTGTCACCTAGAGGTGCATCAAGGACGTAATTCTTCTATCCAGCAATGAGGATAATCCTCAGATCATGGACCCAGTCCGCATTATTGCTACCATCATCTTTCAACTTACTTTTCTCTAGGAACATATCAAAAAATAGGGGAGCTATATCGCGAGCTTTTGATCTACAACATAGATATGCAAAAACTATTAAGACTAAGTTCATGATAAATTAAGTTCAATTAATCAAATTACTAATGAACTCCCACTTAAATTAACATCCCTCAAGTTGTCTAAGTGATACATGATCCAAATCAACTAACCCATGTCTGATCATCACGTGAGATGGGGTAGTCATCAATGGTGAACAATCCTATGTTGATCATATCTACTATATGACTCAGGTTCGACCTTTCGGTCTCCAGTGTTCCGAGACCATGTCTCTACATGCTAGGCTCGTCAAGTTTAACCCAAGTATTCTGCGTGTGTAAATCTGGCTTACACCCGTTGTATGTGAATGTAGAGTCTATCACACCCGATCATCACGAGGTGCTTCGAAACGACGAACTTTAGCAACGGTGCATACTCGGGGAGAACACTTTTATCTTGAAATTTAGTGAAGGGATCATCTTATAACGCTACCACCGTTCTAAGAAAAATAAGTTGCATAAAGGATAAACATCACATGCAATCAAAATATGTGACATGATATGCCCATCATCATCCTGTGCTTTTGATCTCCATCTCCAAAGGATCGTCATGATCTCCATCGTTGCGTCGGGGTCGTCTCGCCAACTATTGCTTCTACAACTATTGCTAATGCATAGCGATAAAGTAAAGCAATTACATGGCACTTGCATTTGATACAATAATTAAGAGACAACCCTAAGGCTCCTGTCGGTTGTCGATATTACAAAAAATGAGCATCTCATACAACAACGTATATCACATCACGTCTTGACCATATCACATCACAACATGCCCTGCAAAAACAAGTTAGACGTCCTCTACTTTGTTGTTGCAAGTTTTACGTGGCTGCTACGGGCTTCTAGCAAGAACTGTTCTTACCTATGGCAAGAACCACAACGGTGATTTATCAAGTTCGCTTGTTTTAACCTTCTTCAAGGACCGGCCATAGTCAAATTCGATTCAACTAAAGTAGGAGAAACAGACACCCGCTAGCCACCTTTATGCAAAACAAGTTGCATGTCAGTCGGTGGAACCGGTCTCATGTACGTGGACATGTAAGGTTGGTCCGGGCCGCTTCATCCCACAATACCGCCGAATCAAAATAAGACATTGGTGGTAAGCAGTATGACTATCACCGCCCACAACTCTTTGTGTTCTACTCGTGCATATCATCTACGCATAGACCTGGCTCGGATGCCACTGTTGGGGAACGTTGCATGGAAAACAAAAAAAATCTACGCACACGCAAGATCTATCCATGGAGATGCATAGCAACGAGAGGGGAGAGTGTGTCTATGTACCCTCATAGACCGTAAGTGGAAGCGTTTAGTAACACGGTTGATGTAGTCAAACTTCTTCGCGATCCAACCGATCGAGTATCGAACGTACAGCACCTCCGCGTTCAGCACACGTGTTCAGCTCTGTGACATCCTCACCTTCTTGATCCAGCAAGACGGGCGAAGTAGTGGATGAGTTCCGGCAGCACGACGGTGTGGTGACGGTGATGGTGATGCTATCTCCGTAGGGCTTCGCCTAAGCACTACAAATAATATGACCGAGGGACGAAACTGTGGAGAGGGGCGCCGCACACGGCTAAGAGATTGTCATGTGTTATGTGTGGCACCCCCTCCCACATATATATAGGTGGGGGAGAGGGGAGGCAGCCAGGAGGCGCCCCAAGTGGGGCCGAATCCCACTTGGGCTCCTGCCCCTAGCCCCCCCCCCCTTCCTTGTTTGCCTGCGGGGGGGAGGCAGGAGGAGATGCCCCCCCCCCTTTCCTTCCTCCTAGGTGGAGGGAGGGAAAGAGGGGCTACCGCTCCCCTTTCCATCCATAGGGCTGGCGGCCAAGGGAGAGGGCTCGCCAGCCCCCTTTTGGGCTGGTGTGTGCCTCCCCTTGGCCCATTAGGCCCATAGACCTCCCGGGGCTTCCCGGAACCCCTTCCGGTGATCCGGTGACTACCCGGTACACTCCGAAACTCTTCCGGTGTCCGAATATCATCGTCCTATATATCAATCTTCACCTCCGGACCATTTCGGAGCTCCTCGTCATGTCTATGATCTCATCCGGGACTCCAAACAACATTCGGTCACCAAATCATATAACTCATATAACACTATATCGTCAACGAACGTTAAGCGTGTGGACCCTACGGGTTCGAGAACTATGTAGACATGACCGAGACACCTCTCAGGTCAATAACCAATAGAGGAACCTGTATGTCCATATTGGTTCCTACATATTGTACGAAGATCTTTATCGGTCAAACCTTATGACAACATACGTAATTCTCTTTGTCTATCGGTATGTTACTTGCCCGAGATTCGATCGTCGTTATCTTCATACCTAGTTCAATCTCATTACCGGCAAGTCTCTTTACTCGTTTCATAATACAACATCTCGTAACTAACTCCTTAGTCACTTTGCTTGCAAGCTTATTATGATGTGTATTACCGAGATGGCCCAGAGATACCTCTCTAATACACGGAGTGACAAATCCTAATCTCGATCAGTGCCAACTCAATAGACACCTTTGGAGATACCTGTAGAGCATATTTATGATCACCCAGTTATGTTATGACGTTTGATAGCACACAAGGCATTCCTCTGGTATCCGGGAGTTGCATGATCTCGTAGTCAAAGGAACATGTATTTGACATTAAGAAAGCAATAGTAATAAACTGAACGATCATATGCTAAGCTAATGGATGGGTGTTGTCCATCACATCATTCTCCTAATGATGTGATCCCCTTATCAAATGACAACTTATGTCTATGGTTAGGAAACCTTAACCATGTTTTGACCAATGAGCTAGTCTAGTAGAGGCTCACTAGGGACACGGTATTTGTTTATGTATCCACACATGTATTTAAGTTTCCTTTCAATACAATTCTAGCATGAATAATAGACCTTTATCATGATTAAGGAAATATAATAATAACCATTTTATTATTGCCTCTAGGGCATATTTCCATCAAAAAAACCTCCCGGCTTTGTTAATCCTAAGAAACCAAACCATGTTTACAAACTTCATAAAGCTCTTTATGGTCTCAAACAAGCCCCTAGAGCTTGGTATAAATGCTTGGCTAAGTTTCTTATTGAGAAAGGTTTTGAAATTGGAAAGATTGATTCAACTCTTTTAACTAAAAGGGTTAATGGAGAATTATTTGTGTGCCAAATCTATGTTGATGATATCATATTCGGTTCTACTAACCCACATTTTAGTGAGAAATTTGGAAGGTTGATGTCGGAGAAGTATGAGATGTCTATGATGTGTGAACTCAAATTTTTCCTTGGCTTGGAAATCAAGCAAACCAAGGAAGGTATCTTTGTCTCGCAAAAAAAGTATACCAAGGATCTATTCAACAAGTTAAACATGCAAGAAAGCAAAGGTATGAAAACACCCATGCTTACTAGTGGACATCTTGACTTGACTAAGGATGGCAACCCGGTTGACCAAAAGGTTTACCGATCTATGATTGGATCTTTATTGTATCTTTGTGCCTCCCGTCCCCACATTATCCTAAGTATGTGCATGTGTGCACGGTATCAAGCAACCACAAAAGAATGCCATCTTAAGGCCGTGAAAAGGATAGTGAGATATTTGATTCATACACAAAGTTTTGGCATTTGGTACCCCAAGAATTCATCTTTCGATCTTGTTGGCTATACCGACTCGGACTATGTCGGTGACAAGGTTGATAGAAAATCCACTTCGGGTACATGTGAATTTCTTGGACGATTCCTTGTGTCTTGGTCCTCCAAGAAACAAAACTCGGTGTCATTATCCACCGCCGAAGCGGAATACATTGCCGCGGGATTATGTTGTGCTCAACTACTTTGGATGACCCAAACTCTCAAGATTATGGGATACATGTGAGACATGTTCGATTGCTTTGTGACAATGAGAGTGCTATTAAGATTGCATGCAATCCCGTGCAAGATTCCTCAAACTAAGCATATTGAAGTTCATCACCATGTCATTCGTGATCATGTTGCTAAAGATGACATAAATCTTAAACATGTTTGTATCGACAAGCAATTGGCTGATATCTTCACCAAACCTCTTGATGAGAAGATATTTTATTGATTGAGAAGTGAGTTGAATATCATTGATGCATCTAACTTGGAGTAGAGACTCCTTCGGATGCATGCAAGGCATGAGCCTATATGACTAAATACTTGATATTTCTCTTACAATGATGATCATATGTCTTGGATACATTTGCACCCTTGTGTTGCATCTAACCCCTTGTAGGTACTTGGATAAGCCTCATTCCACAAGATTTTCATTTCACTCATATCATGAGCAATCTTGTTATTACCAAGTATCTATGCTTTGGTTGTTGTGTTCAAGGAACAGGCCTACACTCAACATATCCTTTGGCAATATCTTATGATGGATTTCACTCTTGTCAATTTGGATACGTGAATGTTGTTCCTTGCAAGACTAACCCATGTAGGAAGATGAGCTTCAAATAGACAAGAGATGCTCTAAACTCAACTCAAATTAGCATCCTCCACAAGTTCAACTACATGATCAAGCTCAACAACTAACCCACGGTATGTCCTCATATCTTCGAGAAGCTTCGCTCCAAGTCTTGAGTTAAGAGCCACTCAATAAGATGTGAATACATTGAAATGCTTAAATGAAAAATGGCAACCCCATTTTGAGCTTAGCTATGAGTATGACTTATGATCAAGTGATCTCACTTGACTCCAAAGTCAATATACTCTAACATAGGTGACTTTGTCGCCGACCTCTCTAGATGAAGTTCTCTTGTGTCTTTCTTCTTTTGCCTTTCCTTTTGCTAGAGTGTTTCTCTTTTAATAAAAAAACTTCATCTAGATCTTTTCTCTTTTATGTGTTTCTTTTAGTCTGCTTTCTGCTAAATTTGTTGCAAATCTTATTCGAATTCCTTACAAATCCTTGTGTGATCTCTATTGCAAGTGAGCTGAGTTGACAAAATTTTCTCTTTGTGTTGAACTCGGTCTCTCCGATCTGAAGCCCGTCGGTCACACCGAAGTGCAAATAAACCATGCACACAGTTCATCGGTGCCACCGACAAGGAGTAGTTCGGATCCACCGATATGCTCTATCTTTTATTTCTCCATCTTGGAGCCACCGATCGAAATCAATCGGAGTCACCGATTTCACTGTTGAAAGAACATTTTGCCAAACCTATTTATTCTTTCTTTCTAGCTCCACTCAATGATTCTTTCCATCTATCTGCATCTAAAACTACATTATGCCTAGGTGTGATTCTCTAGGAACTCACTCACTTGACTCATAACCTTGAACCAACCCTTCTTGGAAATTGTTGTCAAGGGGGAGAGAGATGCACATCAAAGCTTATTCTCTGATCTCTTCTAAGAAAGGGAGAGAGATATGCGTTTCCAAAAGAGGAGAGTATCTACATGTCTCTAAGAGGGGAGAGATATGTTAATAGTTCAAAAGTAATTCAATAGCTGATTTCTTCTCATTTGCTCTGATTTTGTCTCACCCTACCTACTCCCATTATCCAGTCATAGATTCAGGGGGAGACAAAGTTCAAGTTTAGGGGAGAAAATCCTTGGAAGTTTATTGCAAATCTTAATAAAGCCCTTGGGGACATGTCCCTATCTAAAGGAATACTCACCTAGTGACACTCATCTAACACATGTCATCACAGTTTTGGTATTCTTGTGGAACTTGCAGAACCTTCTTGATTGAAATTTTCTTGTGTTATCTAACCTTATTTTCACAAGTCCATTTCTTCAAGAACCAGTTCAAGAACCACAAGGTAAGTATATGCATCTCACTCATGTACATGATGATCTCTTGCCTGCTGCACATATTGCTTGCAAGAGGGAATCATAAACATGAAGGTACATCTCTCATCATATTGATCCAATGCATATAGCTAAGATACATGTAACTCATTACTCACTCTCTCATGTTGTGCATTTACATATCTTCAACTTCTATCATAAACATGATAGCACACTTGTGGGGGGAGCTTATGCATGTTACATGTTCCATCAAAGCTTTAATGTTCTACTCATCAATTCCTTACTTGAAGCTTTGATGTATGTTGTCATCAATTGCCAAAAAGGGAGAGATTGAAAGCAGAGTTGGTCCCTTGGTGGTTTTGGTAATTAATGTCAACGTATCTTTTGTTGGACTAATATTTTTATCTAGTATCTTTCAGACAAGTTCAACAGTGGCATGGCAAGGACATGAGGATGTGTACGCCTTCAAAACATCAAGGACAAAGGATTGGCTACTCCAAGACTCTACATATTTGGTTTAGTGATCCAAGATCACATTGTGTCCCTTAGGAAAGCCAATACTATTAAAAGGGGATGAGGTATCGTTGATGAGGTTGTTGCTCAAAGTGCTTAGTGATATTGCTCCAAAACCCTTCAACACTTTCCCAATAACACATCTGTCCAAACCCTAATTCATCATTTTGGTCCCACCGATATCATCCACTCCAGACCCACCGAGGTGATCATTTCATTGCCACAGCCAAAACCCTAACATTTCGGTCTGACCGAAATGGTACTCGGTCCCACCGAGATGGCCTTGCCAAGTTTCTATGATGAAGTCGCTTCACTTCGGAACCACCGAGTTGAAATGATCAGAATTTCCGAAACGAGGCTATGCCTTTGCCATTGCACTTCGGTCCCACCGAGTTGGTATAATCGGTCTCACCGAAAAGCCTAACCGTCAAGCCTTTTTGCACTAGTCGGTCTCACCGAGATTATCACATCGGTGCCACCGAGTTGGGTCAAAAGCTTGTGTAAGGGCATCCTGTGCCTTAGGGTTTTGGTGATGATGACAACACATGTGGACTAATCGTGCGCCATAGTTTTCTCAGGTACACATGGTGTGGCGCAAGACTGTTAGGTCTTCCCTCTATGCGGAAAAGATCGAAGACGGAGTTACCGACGTTTTTATTCCTTTGGTCATAGGATATCCGTACTATTAAGAGGGAATCCTCATCGGAAGGTATTGGGTGAATCACTTCACGTACACATTCTTTGCACCTAGCATATACCTTCTGTTTCGAGGAGAGAGAGGTTCCCCCCTGCCCTCTGTCATGTGCAGTCCTACCCATGGCGGTAGTACCGCTCCATCGAGCGGTTGTACCGTTGGGCGGTAGTTCCGGTGTGACCACCGCTCCAAGTACCGCTCAGGGGTGACTCCCTTCTGTACCGGGTACGGTGGTAGACCGGTGGTGGAACGGAAGCTCCGGTTTGTCTTGATAAACCGGTACTACCGGTGTCCAGGGAGGTTGTACCGCCTCGGACTCCATTACCCAGGAACAGCTAGCCCAGCGGTAGTTCTGGCCCTACTAGCGCTCCAACTACCGGCCTGAGGTGTAAACCTTTTGGATGTATGCGGTAGTTGAGCGGTAGTGGAGCGGTAGTTCCGGTTTATTCCGATAAACCGGTACTACCGGGTGCGCCACCGGAAGTACCGCCCTGGTGCCCTAGGAGGGGTTCCCCGCATTCACCGGTTGTACCGGTGTCTAGTGCGGAAGTACCGATCCCATGCTTTTCTGCACATAACGGTTGGATCTTGGGGGGCCTATTTAAGGAGGTGCTTCTCCTACCTCCCACCTAGCTCTTGCCTCTCTCTCTCCTCCATTACTGCCATTAAAGCTTTCTTGCCCGATCTCTCTCCCTACCCACCCAAACTTGTTGATTTGCTAGGGATTGAAGGAGGAGACCTAGATCTACACTTCCACCAAAGGATATTTGATTCCCCCATACTTTCTCGTGTGGATTTTGTTACTCTTGGGTGCTTGGGCGCCCTAGACGGAAGAGGTCACTTCGGAGCCACAATCCATTGTGGTGAAGCTCCGGGGTTTCGTTGGGAGCCTCCAATTAAGTTGTGGAGAGAGCCTCAACCTTGTTTGCAAAGGTCCGGTTGCCACCTTCAAGGGCACCAATACTGGAATCACGGCATCTCGCATTGTGTGAGGGTGTGAGGAGAATATGGTGGCCCTAGTGGCTTCTTGGGGAGCATTGTGCCTCCACACCGCTCCAACGGAGACGTACTTCCCCTCAAAAGGAAGGAACTTCGGTAACACATCCTCGTCTTCACCGGTTCCACTTTTGGTTATCTCGTGCCTTTACTTGTAAAAGCTTATTTGTGTTATATCCCTTGCTTGCTTCTGTGCTTGTTGTTGTTGCATCATATAGGTTGTTCACCTAGTTGCATATCTACACAACCTATTTTGTTGCAAAGTTTAATTTGGTAAAGAAAAGTTAAAAAATTGTTAGTTGCCTATTCACCCCCCCCTCTAGTCAACTATATCAATCCTTTCAATTGGTATCAGAGCCTCGTCTCTTTATTAAGGACTTTGCCATCCGAAGAGTATGGTTGAGACCGTAGACGGTGCGGAGGAGCACTCCGGTGTGAATCCAATCTTGTCTACGGCCGATGGGGGAACCGCGGTCTCTCATGAGGAATTCAATGTGGCTTTGGACACATTGAAGACCTCCATGACGACCGAGGTTGAATGCATGTTTAATAAATTCATAGAAGGGCTTAAACTATCCACCGCACCGTTGAAAGTGGGTGATCCCACTAACAAGGTGACGGATGCCAACTCCGACAAGGGGGAAGCTACTAGTGAAAAATCTCCTTCTACTAGTGGTAAGAATGGCACCGGCATCTCTGCCCATGTGGAACCTCCACTTGTTTATGGTGGACCGTTTCCTTCTACTCATTTGAATCATGCCGGTCCTCCCCCTAAGATTGTGAAAAATGAGGACTTTGATTCTTGGGTTTATCGCTTTAAGCGTCATTTAAATCATGTGAGTACTAATCTTTGGAGAATCATTGAAGAAGGTTTCTATCCGCATGACCCAAGAAACTTCACCCCTAGAGAAGCCGCGGATAATCAATTCAATGAGAATGCTCTCTTCATCATCCAAGATGCAATCCCACCCGAAGATCTCCCTCATCTTCGGCCCTTCGCCTTGGCCAAAGATGCATGGATTTGTGTTGTCTCCCTCTACCGGGGTAGCGCAAGCATTCAACGCTCCAACTATGAAGTGGTGCAAGATGAAGCCTATGAGTTTGCAATGAAAGAAGATGAAGAAACTCGTGAGCCTTATCGGAGAGTAACCAAACTCGCGGTCTCACTCCGAGATCATGGGAGCAAGGACACGGATGACAATTGGATCAAGCGCAAATTCCTCAAGGCAATGATGCCTTACCACAAGGCCATGTCCTCCGTCATTCGTCAAAGGTCGGACTTCCACACTTTGTCCTCAAGTGAAGTGTTGGATGAGTTTGTGGCTATGAGCATCCTGGACAAGACCGCCGACAATGCGGTGCTTCGTTCTCAAAGAGCAAAGAAGCCCAACCTTGCATTGAAGGCCAAGGTTAGTGTGGAATAAGAAGAGGAATGCAACCCCGAAGATACAAAGTATGATTATCATGAGCACATGGCACTCGCTTCATGGAAATTTTGGAGTCAGAAGAACTCAAGGCCCAACTTCAACAAGAACAACTCAAGTGGCAACAAGGTCAAGCAACGTGTGAGAACTTGCTATAATTGTGGCAATGTGAGCCATTTTGTTGCGGAATGTCCTTATGAGAAAAGAGAGGACAATGGTGGCAAGCTCATTCGAAAGGACAAAGCCAAGTCTTTCCCTAACAAGAGCAACTTCACCAAGAGGACTCCTCCCAAGGGGTTGGTTGCACAAGAAGAGTACAATGAGGATGATGATGACGATGAAGGCGGTGACTCGGTTGCTATGGCCTCCGTGGCTATTGCAACAACTCCTCGGTATCTCTCTTCGACTCACCCAATGAGAGCATCATCGCCAAGTGCCTCATGGCTAAAGCAACCAACAAGGTAACCCCCAACATCAAAACTACCATCATTTCTAATTCTTCCTTGACGGATTGCATTGATGAAAATGTGGGGCCTAATGAGGAAGAAAATGAGTTTGTTTCCTTTATGAGTAAGCTCAAGGGTAAGTCCAAGAAGCACTTTATTGCTCTCTTGGAACAACTTGGTGAAGCCAATGACACCATCGAGGCTCATGAATAAACCATCTCTAAGATGGAGGGGCATAGTCGTGATTATGCCGATGAGATATCGGATCTCTCTAATGCTCTTGAGGAAGAGTGTGGTCTTCGTTTGGCTCTTGAGGAGTCACACAACGATGATCATGCCAAATTAAAGAAAGATCTTGATCATGCTAGTGTCTTATCTCGTGTGCTAAATTCCGAGAAGGCCAAACTTGGAGTTGATCTTGCTAGACTCAAGGAAGAGTTTGATATACTTGACAAGGCCCATAAAGCCTTGAAAGGTATTCATGCTAGTCTTAAAGAGTCTCGCGATCAACTCCAAGTGAAGCTAACCAAGGAGAAAGCCACTTTTCCTCATATGGTTTTGATTGATAATGCAAATGCTACTAACCCATGTTTTGAGCATGTGCATCTTGTTGAGGAGAATGCCAAGTTGAAGATGCAACTTGAGAAAGGCCTTGTGTCATGCATACAAGGTGATAAGAACCTCAACGACCTTTTGAGCAATCAAAAGGAAGTGGTGGCCAAGGAGGGGATTGGGTTCGCACCCATGCCCAAGACCAAGAAGAAGAATGACAAGACCAAACGACATCCTCCTCTTAAGTAAACCTTTGTGAAGGAGGGAGAGGGTGCTTCCAGGGAGAAGAAGAACAATGCGAAGGGTGGTGGTGTCAAGAAGGGCAATGCCACCCCTTCCAACAAAGTCGGCGACTTTAACCCTTCTTATGTGTTGTGCCATGCTAGTGATGGACATGTCTATGCCAAATTTGTTGGTTCTCCTTATGAGTACATTGAATGATCTATTTGGGTTCCTAAGACCCTTGTCACTAACATCAAAGGACCCATTACAAAATGGGTACCTAAAACCAAGCATTGATCTCTTGTAGGTGTTTGCTTCCGGTGGGGGATCATGGTTGCTCGATAGTGGAGCTACAAATCATATGACCGGAAGCAAGGACTTGGTGGTGGACGTGCACAAGATTCCATCTATGCCCACCAATGTCGAGTGGGGTGATGCCTCATCTTCTAAGGTATTGGGACTCGGCAAGGTTGTTATTTCTCACGATCTCACGATCGAGAAGGTCATGCTTGTTGAGTCCCTTGCATACAATTTACTTTCCGTTCGTCAACTTGCACTCATGGGTTTTGCCACCTTCTTTGATATTGATACCGTGGCCCTCTTGTGGAGCAAGACTCTTAAAGTAGCCTTTGTTGGGCATGTCGAGAACGGTCTCTATGTGATTAACTTTTCGGAGCGACCCACTAAGACCGCGACATGCCTAATGGCTAAATTTGACGTGGGATGGCTTTGGCATCGCTGTCTAGCCCATGTCAATATGAGATCTTTGCAAAGTCTTCTCAAGGGGGACCATGTTCGTGGACTAACAAATGTTAGTTTTGCTAAAGATCGTGCTTGCAGTGCTTGTATCGAAGGAAAGCTACATGAGAAGGCTCACCCTCCCATGACTATCATTTACTCGAAGAGGCCTTTGGAGCTCCTTCACATGGATCTCTTTGGGCCTCCATCCTTCGATAGTCTTGGGGGTAGAAAGTATTGCTTGGTGATTGTGGATGACTATTCAAGATACACATGGGTTTATTTCTTCAAAAGGAAGAGCGAGACCCAACAAACCGTCATTGACTTTGCAAATGAAGCCCAACGTCAACACAATGCAAAGATCTTGACAATAAGAAGTGACAACGGCACCGAGTTCAAGAACTACACCTTGGATGAGTTTCTTAGTGATGAGGGGATCAAGCATCAATATTCCGCACCATACACACCTCAACAAAATGGTGTAGCGGAAAGGAAGAACCGGACATTGATGGATGCGGCAAGGACCATGATGGCGGAGTTGAAGTCCCCATATAACTTTTGGGCCGAAGCCATCAACACCGCGTGTCATGCATCCAATCGGCTCTACCTCCGCAAGGGCTTGAACAAGACTCCATATGAGATACTCATCGGTAACAAGCCCAACCTCAAGTACTTTCGGGTGTTCGGGTGTAAGTGTTTCATTCTCAAGAAAGGTGTTCGTTTGTCTAAATTCGAGGCTAGAGCTTATGAGGGCATATTTGTTGGTTATGCTACAAACTCCCATGCTTACCGTGTTCTCAATAAGTCCACGGGCCTTATTGAGGAGACATGTAACGTGGAGTTTGATGAGAATAACGGCTCCCAAGTGGAGCAAAGTGGTACTTGTGATGTAGGTGATGAAATTCCTCCCCAAGCCATAAGAAGAATGGGTGTTGGTCATATCTTACCCATTGAGGAACCCCTTGTGGCCGAAGGAGATGGACAATGTTCCACTCATGTGGAACCATCACCAACCCAAGACCCACATGCTTCCGAAGAACAAAGTGAAGGCCCTCAACCTCATGAACATGACCAAGGGCAAGATCAACCTCAAGACGGTGTTGAGTCACCAAGTGATTCCCAAGGTCAAGTTCTCTCCTCCGAGCAAGTTCAAGATCAAGAGCAAGCTCAAGATCAAGAACAAGCTCAAGACGGCGCTCAAAATGATCAAGTGACCGCTCCTCAACTCACCCCCGAGGAGGAATTGGAGCGTCGTGCCGCCAAGATTGCATCCAAGCTCTCTACCAAGGGTCATCTCATGAAGAATGTGCGTGGAAGCATTCAAAAGGGGGTAAGCACTCGTAGACAATTGGCAAACTATTGCGAACATCACGTGTTTGTCTCTTGTGTTGAACCCCAAAAGGTCTATGAGGCGCTCGATGATCCGGATTGGCTCAATGTCATGCATGAAGAAGTAAACAACTTCGAGTGCAACAAGGTGTGGAGATTGGTTCCAATGCCAATGGGGAACCACAATGTCATTGGAACCAAATGGATATTCAAGAACAAGCAAGATGCTCATGGGATAATAGTTCGCAACAAGGCAAGATTGGTAGCACAAGGCTACTCCCAAGTCGAGGGTATCGACTACGGTGAAACCTTTGCTCCCATTGCTCGCCTTCAATCCATTCGTTTGTTGATTGCTTATGCTTCTCATCATAACTTTAAGTTGCAACAAATGGATGTGAAGAGTGCTTTTCAAAATGGTCCTATTAATGAGTTGGTATATGTCAAACAACCCCCCGGGTTCGAGGACCCCTACTTCCCCGATCATGTATATCAACTCGATAAGGCACTCTATGGCCTTAAACAAGCCCCACGTGCGTGGTATGACCACCTTACCAAGTTGTTGCAAGATCGTGGATTTGAAGTTGGGAAAATCGACCCCACTCTTTTTACTAAGAAGGTCAAAGGGGATTTGTTTGTGTGCCAACTGTATGTTGATGATATTATATTTGGTTCTCCTAACAAAGCTTTCAATGAGGAATTTTTCGCTCTCATGACCTCAAATTTCAAGATGTCTTCGATGGGATAGTTGAAGTTCTTTCTCGGGTTCGAAATCAAACAAAGAAGAGAAGGAACCTTCATCAACCAAGCCAAATACACTCAAGACATGCTAAAGAGATTCAAGCTAAGTGATGTCAAGCCGGCTTCCACTCCAATGCCCACCAAGTGCCAACTTGACATTGATCCCAATGGTAAAGCGGTGGATCAAAAGGTATATCGCTCCATGATTGGCTCCTTGCTTTACCTTTGTGCATCTAGACCGGATATCATGTTGAGTGTGGGAATTTGTGCACGGTTTCAAGCCGCACCTAAGGAAAGCCACTTTGTGGCGGTCAAGCGAATCTTTCGATATTTGCCTCATACCCGAAACTTTGGCTTATGGTACCCAAGAGGAGCAAACTTCAAGCTTGTAGGTTATTCGGACTCGGAATGGGCGGGAGACAAAGTGGATAGGAAGTCCACTTCCGGAGGGTGCCAATTCCTTGGTTGCTCTTTGGTAAGTTGGTCTTCTAAGAAGAAAAGTTGTGTGTCTCTCTCGTCCACCGAAGCGGAGTATGTGGCGGTCGGTAGTTGTTGTGCACAACTTCTTTGGATGAGGCAACTTTAAAGGATTACGGTGTCATTTGTGACAAAGTGCCTCTTTGGTGTGACAATGAAAGTGCCATCAAGATTTCTCTCAACCCGGTTCAACACTTCAAGACGAAGCATATTGAGATTCGGTATCACTTCATCCGGGATCACATTAGGCGAGGGGAGATCGAGCTCAACTATGTCAACACGCATGATAACCTTGCAGATATCTTCACGAAGCCTTTGGATGAAGCAAGATTTCGCGAGTTAAGGCATGAGCTAAATATCATTGATTCGAGCAATGTTGCTTGAACCGTTGCACACCCCACCATACTCAACTTGTTATCTTGTTTAGGTGTAGGCATGGACATAGGGGGGGTGTTGCTCTCTCAATGAACTCTTCCTCCCCCCATTATGCATAAATTTATCAACTCTTTCACATTAGCCATTGTTGATGGTACTTGTGCTTCAAAGACGAGTTGTGGTCATGGGCCCAAGGATAATTCTTCGCGGTGCCATACCCTCTTAACTCAAACATAGGTGGCTTCGGCCACCGCCCTTGTGCTTAGGTTTTTTTTCCTTGTTGGGTGTTTCCGTTTGCCTAGATGTTTGAATTCTCTAAAGAGTGGCTTTTCTTGGTTGCTTCTTGCACTCTTGAGAGTCTTCTTCATCATATTACAGTGACCTGTTTCTATCCTAAGCCTTTTGTTCCCAAGCCATCCTTTCCAAACGTACACAAGTTGATCTCCTTGTGCTTGGGTTGTTGCAACCTGGTGGTACAACCGATGGTCAGACCGGTTCTACCGGTCTTCCCCTCTGTTGTACAGTCTCAGCGGTACTTCCAGTCCTGCACGAGCGGTTCTACCGCTCCTGCCTGTACCAGTACCTCTAACCGGTACTACCGGTCTTTGGACGCGGTACTACCGCTGCTTCTGGAGCGGAAGTACCGCTCTCAACCGCCTGGTAGTTACAGGACCGGTACTACCGCTCCTAGGACCGGTACTACCGGTTGACATCTGGGGCGTATAAAAGGGACGCGGACAGAAGGGGTCTTTCTTTTCCCCTTCGTGCTCGTCTTCCCCCTTTTCTCCCACGCCGCCGGTTGCTTCGTCCTTCGCCCCGGAGCGCCCTCAGGCTCTCCGAATCGTTCGGCCCTCCATCGGATCCGCTCCGTGGAGGCCGCCTCCTCTTCGATCTCTTCCATGGATACCGGTAATGCCTTGTTCTTCTCCTTTTTAGGGTTCCTCGTTTTGAATCCAACCCTAGGGCATTGCTTGTACTCCCCCATTTTCGGCCAAATGGTTGGTGGGAGAGATCCGTATAGCCTCCTTCTGCTTCCTGTGCGTACGTAGTAATAGGAATATGGCATGTAGATTCGAGAACGGGCGGTTCCCTTTCTTCCACTCGGCGGTTTTGCTCCCAGCGGTACTACCGCCCGGGCGGTACTACCGGTGGTCCAACCGGAACAACCTGTTTCTCTGAACCTATGTACCCTGTTTCTCTTCTACCCACGTATATGAAACATATTCCTCTGATCTTGTGTACATTCCTCTCATCTTTGTTGGGGTTCCTGTGTGCTCTCTGTGTGCGTCTGCAGGTGGTTCTAGTTCTCGTGCTGCTCGGAAGCCTCAAAATACCAAGAAGAGGGCCCGTAGGGGCAAACCTTCCGGTGACGACGAGGACTCGCATGAAGTGGTGATTCCTACCAAGGCCACTCGTCGGGAGAAGTCTGTTGCTGCCAAGCAACGTGTTGTGGTGCCCATGCACAAATGGAAGATGCCGGACTGGCAAAAGTTTCGTTTCTAGGATCCCTACACTGTTGCACCAAATCCTCGGTGGAACAACCCTGAGTTCCGGAATGAATTACACATGAGGATTGTGTCAGAAGTGTTCGAGCATCACAAGAACAAGTTCACCCAGATGTGGTCCATTGACATCGATCATTGGAAGAACAACATCGATTACTTTGGAGAAGCTTTGGAGATCTGTGAAGAGTTTGACTTGATCAAGCTCATGACCGTGAACTGTGATTTCGATGTGCAGCTCATCCATCAGTTCTATGCTACAGTCCACTTCGGCTCTGATGTGGAACGCCATCTCTCCTTTATGTGTCGTGATGAGTTCTTTCATGTCCCATGGAGAGCCTTCTGCAATGCTCTTGGTTATGAGGATACCGGGATTGAGGGTCATGGTGGCATCCGTCCTCACGACCGTGCTCACCCCATGGACAAGGTGAAGCTCGCCCCTCTATACATCCCTGGACATGGCATTGTGGGAAAGTCCAATGATCTTCTGCCAGTCTATGACATTATGCATCGTGTGTTCCGTTGTGTGCTGCTTCCCAAGGTTGGGAATCAAGATGATATCTATGGTTATCTGGTGGATTTGCTTGTGGCCATGAAGACCAAGAGGAGAGGTGCCACGTTTGATGTCTCCAAGTGGCTATGGGAGGAGATGTACAACATGGTGTTGTACCGCAAGGTACCGATATATGCTCCTTTTGTGATGCAGTTTCTGAGCACCGTTTGGGCAGTCCGTAGGCCAGGAGAACCTCTCACCACTCCTGCCAACCTCACGGAGCATGAGGTCAAGGAGCTAAGGAAGAAGAAGCATAAGACTCCCCGTTTTTCTACGGGCAATCAGGAGGATGTGTATGCTACCTCGGATGACGAGGACTTTGAGTTGGAGCTTGGGGTTCAGCCCACCTGGGTTGAGAAGCTGACTTCCAAGATCAAGAAGACCTTTTGCTTGCAGACCCATATTCAGAAGAAGCTCTACAAGGCCCACGTTGCTGAAAAGATGGCGCGTCGCAGGCAGATTCAGTTGATGAGGCACCTCAATGTGCCAGATGTGAAGAGTGCCTCCGAGAAGACCCTCACTCCTGAGGATACTTGGTGCTTGGAGAACTGTCAGTAGTCTGATGAGGCACCTGCTTCTTCCTCTGTCCGTGTTCCTGAGGCAGCTACTGCGAGGTCTGAGGAGTCTGAGGAGTCTGATGAGGCTCAGGATCCTAACGATGATATTGATGATGATGCATCAGACAGCTCTGCGGCTATTGGCGAGGAGGTCTACTGAGCCCCGGGGCGCTAGCTTCGCTCTTTTCCTTTTTGGTGTCTCGATGCCAAAGGGGGAGAGAGCTCCATTAGGTCACGGGAGTTGCATGGGTGGTTATTTGCAGTTGGTCTTTCTAATTTGTTGGTCTTTCTAGTTTATTTGCTTGCTCTTTCTAGTGCTCTATGGATGTATTCTATGTTGTGATCTCGTGCATGGTGTAAGACATGCGTCGTTCGGTTTATCTATGCACTCTTCCTTTAGTAGAGTTTATTATATGTTGGTTTATTATATGTTGTCTCTACTGCTTTAGGTTTATTACGGTTGTTTTGCGCTCTCCGGTTGGTCTATAAAATCCAGGGGGAGCATTCCCTAGTGTGTGCACTTTGCATTCCAAAAGCAAACTCTAAATAGTGCTCACACTCAGGGGGAGCCCCTCCTTTATTTTTAGAACTCCCGGACTAATTGTGTGGTTGTCATCATCCACCAAAAGGGGGGGAGATTGTAAGGGCATCCTTTGCCTTAGGGTTTTGGTGATGATGACTACACACGTGGACTAATCGTGCGCCATAGTTTTCTCAAGTACACATGGTGTGGCGCAAGACGGTTAGGTCTTCCCTCTATGCGGAAAAGATCGAAGACGGAGTTTCCGACGTTTTTATTCCTTTGGTCATAGGATATCCGTACTATTAAGAGGGAATCCTCATCGGAAGGTATTGGGTGAATCACTTCACGTACACATTCTTTGCACCCAGCATATACCTTCCGTTTCGAGGAGAGAGAGGTTCCCCACTGCCCTCTGTCATGTGCAGTCCTGCCCATGGCAGTAGTACCACTCCATCGAGGGGTTGTACCGCTGGGCGGTAGTTTCGGTCTGACCACCGCTCCAAGTACCGCTCAGGGGTGACTCCCTTATGTACCGGGTACGGTGGTAGACCGGTGGTGGAACGGAAGTTCCGGTTTGTCTCGATAAACCGGTACTACCGGCGTCCAGGGCAGTTGTACCGCCTCGAACTCCATTACCCAGGAACAGCTAGCCCAGCGGTAGTTCCGGCCCTACTACCGCTCCAACTACCGGCCTGAGGTGTAAACCTTGTGGATGTATGCGGTAGTTGAGCGGTAGTGGAGCGATAGTTCCGGTTTATTCCTAACCGGTACTACCGGGTGCGCCACCGGAAGTACCGCCCTGGTGCCCTAGGAGGGGTTCCCCGCATTCACCGGTTGTATCGGTGTCTAGTGCGGAAGTACCGGTCCCATGCTTTTCTGCACATAACGGTTGGATCTTGGGGGGGGGCCTATTTAAGGAGGTGCTTCTCCAACCTCCCACCTACCTCTTGCCTCTCTCTCTTCTCCATTACTGCCATTAAAGCTTTCTTGCCCGATCTCTCTCCCTAGCCACCCAAACTTGTTGATTTGCTATGGATTGAAGGAGGAGACCTAGATCTACACTTCCACCAAAGGATATTTGATTCCCCCATACTTTCTTGTGTAGATTTTGTTACTCTTGGGTGCTTGGGCGCCCTAGACGGAAGAGGTCACTTCGGAGCCACAATCCATTGTGGTGAAGCTCCGGGGTTTCATTGGGAGCCTCCAATTAAGTTGTGGAGAGAGCCTCAACCTTGTTTGTAAAGGTCCGGTTGCCGCCTTCAAGGGCACCAATAGTGGAATCACGGCATCGCGCATTGTGTGAGGGCGTGAGGACAATACGGTGGCCCTAGTGGCTTCTTGGGGAGCATTGTGCCTCCACACCGCTCCAACGGAGACGTACTTCCCCTCAAAAGGAAGGAACTTCGGTAACACATCCTCGTCTTCACCGGCTTCACTTTTGGTTATCTCGTGCCTTTACTTTTGCAAGCTTATTTGTGTTATATCCCTTGCTTGCTTGTGTGCTTGTTGTTGTTGCATCATATAGGTTGTTCACCTAGTTGCATATCTAGACAACCTATTTTGTTGCAAAGTTTAATTTGGTAAAGAGAAGTTAAAAATTTGTTAGTTGCCTAT
>NC_057805.1:40913214-40921713 GCF_018294505.1 Triticum aestivum
AACTATATCGATCCTTTCAGCTTGTAATGGTTGGATTTTTGGTGCTGCCTATTTATACCCATCCACCACCACTTACTCTCTAAGAGAGCCATCAGAACGAACCACAACTTCCACCATTAATTTTCTGAGAGAGAAGCACCTACTCATGTGTTGAGATCAAGAGATTCCATTCCTACCATTTGAATCTTGATTTCTAGCCTCTTCAAGTTGCTTTCCACTCCAATCCTTCTCCTACCCAAGCCAAATCTGTGTGTGTGAGAGAGAGAGAGAGAGAGATTGAGTGTGGAGGAGACTATCATTTGAAGCACAAGAGCAAGGAGTTCATCACCAACACAAAATATATTACCTTTTGGAGAGTGGTATCTCCTAGATTGGTTAGGTATCACTTGGGAGCCTCCAAGATCATGTGGAGTTGAACCAAGGAGTTTGTGAAGGCAAGGAGATCGCCTACTTCGTGAAGATCTACCCGAGTGAGGCTATTCCTTCGTGGACGGAAGCCATGGTGGAATACACAAGGTTGCTTCTTCGTGGACCCTTTGTGGGTGGAGCCCTCCGTGGACTCGCGCAACTGTTACCCTCCATGGGTTGAAATCTCCATCAACGTGGACGTACGATAGCACCACCTATCGGAACCACGCCAAAAAGTCTCCATGTCTCCATTGTGTTTGCTCTTTCCGACTCCCATCCCCTTTACATTCTTGCACTTGCATGCTTTACTTTTTCCTCTACTCATACTCTTGCTATGTGTGTAAAATATCTTGTGTGCCCTTTAACATGTGCTAAACTCAACCTTAACACGAAGAATCTTAAAAATGGCTACTTGTACTTGTTGAGGGTCTAATCACCCCCCCCCCCCAGACCCCTCTTCTCGATCTTTCACATGGTCGAATCGACGATAAGGAGTTTGTGGTGATGGTGGGGAAGGGGGTCACCAGAGGCACAACTCCAACGTTATCATTCTCCATGGAGCACCGTTGTGCCAATTGCATATCATATACTTCAGGTTTTATCGATCTGGGCAATAATTGAAGAAGATTAATGTATTGTACTTGTATACAACCTAGCTCCCCACATTATTTATTTACTATGCACGATAGTTGTGGTACCAGGAAGAACTCATGTTGCTTTAGATACAGAGTATATATTTTGACTGAATTTTCATATACAGTACTCAGTGTTTGTTTGCATTGTGTTGTGGATGATATCAATATTTTTAACCCAATTCATTATTCATGTTGTTTGTGTAAACTGACGGAGATAAAAATAATGCTTGCATCATCTATGTGATTTGCATCCTATGATAGGTATTTGACATCTTTTTAAGCTGTTATTATTTTGTACTACTACTGGATTAGTATGGTCGCATGAAAAACTGATTTTTCTTTATGGTGGATTTTTTTTATTCAGGAATATGAAGATGTGATTCTTACCAACGCCAGCACTGGCCATCTAGGTTCAGGACCAAGCATGAAGGTTAATCCAAATATGGAGGGAAGAATACAAATGTGGAAATGCATAGTCATGTAAGATGACAATACATAGACAATATTACTGCACGAAGGTTTGGATTGTTTCACACCGAGTTAAATTGAAGAGGCAAAAATACTGTAAGAAAATTCTATAAATGCGGAAATATGTTTGACTTCAATGAAACTGGTGCACCTTATATTCTGAAATGTCTACACATGTTCACACAAAACTGTGGTTGAAGATAAAAGATGCCAGGACGCACAATGGAGGGCGCGGGAAGGCAGCAGAAGAGCTCGGGTGAGCTAGCCGTGAGTGAGGCACCTCTCGACACGAAAGGGCAAGGTGATGCTAGGAGGAGCCGGAATAGTGTGAAGGCCTGCCAACCGAACCCATGGTGCAGGAATTGGAGGTGGACGCTATTTCAACTCGGATCCTACTTAAACTCAGTATCATTTTACATGGCCATTATTGGTGTTTGTTGCAACAGGCCCTTTTCCTAGTACAGTACTAGATAAAGAGAACAATTACTGCCTCAACAATTCCCCACGGTGCCCAGCCAAGCATCATCATACTCCTCCACAACGCCTAAACCAAGCACCAAACTCACTTCCTCCATATTTGGGATTGGAGCCTACACTAGAACAATACCCGTGCATTGCAATGGGATATAAATATTATTATTTTTTACGGTGGGGAAATATTCTAGTACGTTAAGCTTGTGATTACCTGTCCATAATAATATGATTGTGTAAATAAATGTTCATAGCTGCCCATGAATTAATTTATATTTTAATCAGAAATTTGGTAAGTAAATTAAAGTGAAATTAGTTTAGGATGTAAGTAAATTAAGATGATTAATTATCATACATAGAAGGTTGGACAAAGGTGTGGTGGAAAGAAAAGTGAAATGGAACCTTACGTTATTTTTAAGCAGTAGAGATAGCGAACAATAATTTCCCTCACGTCTAGAAGCAGAGGGTGGTCAGCGCTCTAGAACCAAACAGCGATATAGTAACAGGAAACGTACACCGAAGGAGAATTTCACATCCAAATAATAGTTTCGATAATCATGGCCAAAGAACTGCACAAATAGAATAAACAAGGTAACAGTTCCATCAGATAACACGACGGGCATGAACATAGAGCTGCATGCTCAGCATTCATCGACCATTGGGAAAAACAGCAAACCTCGCCAACAGCAACATTGAAAGATGATTGCAGGATAAACTTGGGAAAAGCATTGTGCTCACAACCAAACATCGCGCTCAGGGGAAACAACTAACACCCACACGAACGTACAGCTTCCAACAGAAAATCCTTGGATAACTCACCTTTCCCCTGATATTATAAAGCATGCACTTAAATAGAACCAGAAGCCCATGGAAATTCTGCCTTTGCTCAGTACCCTCGCCCACGAGCCATTCTTCCCCGTGCCCTTCCATACCCCCTTCCGCCCTCGTATCCCCCCCTCCCAGCAGGAGCTTGGTCATATCCCCTTCCGCCTTCGTATCCCCTTCCAGCAGGGGCTTGGTCATATCCCCTTCCGCCTTCATATCCCCTTCCACCTCCGTAGCCCCTTCCAGCAGGAGCTTGGTCATATCCCCTTCCACCTTCATATCCCCTCGCACCTGGAGCACCGCCACCCCTGCCGCGCTCATATCCTGTATGCACAGATGTATGTTAAGGGTAACATTGCAAATCTTTCTTGGTATTTCTAGATGCAAAACCACATTAAAAGAAAAATGAACATACAAAGTGCACTGTTTATATCAAAGAGTTCATATGGTCATAATAATTTAGGTCGCATGGCAAACTAGCAGGTAAAATGAACATCTCAAAAAAAACTTACACACCAATTGGATATCCTGGAACGTTTTTACACTTTAAACAGGTAAAGAATTATATTCATAACAGTTACATCGTCAGATCAGCAATCACATGAAAGTGGCATTGCTGCATGTGAAGAATACTGGGATGCATGAGTTATTTACATGATCAACATGCATTGCTTTTTAAGCATGCATGGCAATGTAAGACTTCGGTGTGTATGGCTCATGCTATAAAGGTGAAGAACAACTAACTATTGAATAACAGATCAGAACATGAGTTAAAGCACTCAATCAGCAAGCACAAGTATGTTATAAAAGGTCATACCCCCGCGGTAACTCCAATTGCCTCTTCCACGCATGCCACCCCGTCCTCGGTTATATCCACCATTTTCTGGTTCAACAAATCAATTGAGCATCCAAACTTCCCTAAATAAGCAAGATCAGCAATAAATATGTACAAGCTACCCTTATATACCTTGGTAGTTTCCTTGTCGGCCTTGGTTGTAGCCATATCCACCGCCATACCCACCTTGATTATCATAGTACCCACCATCTTGGTTGTATCCGCCTTGATTATCATAGTACCCACCATCTTGGTTGTACCCGCCTTGATTGTATCCACCTTGATTGTACCCACCTTGGTTGTACCCACCTTGGTTGTTTCCATATCCGCCATAACCTCCTCTACCCCAACCCCTACCACGTCCACGGCCCCTTCCTCTGCCACGACCCCTCACATAGGAGTCTAACAGAACAACAATCATGATAAGTTTGAACAACTGAAGTACAAAAACAAGTGCGGACTATCACTATCATACCGTCATAATCAGATGGTTGTTGGCGAGGTTGACGCAGCGGTGCTGGTGCCTGCTGGAGGCGCTGCTGTTGCCTGGGCTGGTCAACATAAGCCGGGCTTTGATACCTACAAAAAAATGTATTAATATTCCAAATGTGTATCATGGTTCATGCACACATGTTCTTATCCTATGAAAATAACAGACATGCATCCAATTTACCCTGGGGAATTTTGGTCCAAATCTACTGGAGACAAAGTAATTGAAATCATTGAAACATGGCGAGTCATCTCCAGTCTGCAGAATGAGTAACCATTGGAATAAATTAGAATCCTCGGTGCCACATAACTTTATGTGATAACAGGATGGAAGAAAGAAACAGAAACTTAACGGGACAAGGCCTTCTTCAATAGGTTCCCAGACATCAGTTATGCTGACAGAGCTGATGTTAGTATCTTGGTACAACCCCGGGACTCTTTTCTGTTTTCAAGAAATATATCAAATGTGGTTCTGTACAATGGGACAAAAATGAGCGAATAGAACTGAAGAATTACCTTGATAATCTCTGTGACAGCAACAGACTTACTGATTGCCTGTCCCATGGCTTTCAGAACAATCTCTTTAATCTTCCGGTCCTGATTCAAAATGTTAAACGTGAGTCATGAAGTAACCAATGGGAAAAATCATAGTTACAAACTACCAATGCCAGGCATGGTATTAAGATAACTGGTTTGCAAAACTAGCAACAAAGTAGACATGATGGACTTCTGAATCTTTCACACCCAGCATCAAATTTCACACCCAGCATCAAATTCAGCACCTCTCCATTACCGAGACCTCCTATCCTACGGCAGCACACAGCCCCACATTATGTAAATGCAATTGACTGCATCCAGGGAAAGTAAAGTAAGGGGCACAGAACTAACAGCACTGGCACTTCTTACAACTGAACTCCAAATGCTATCACTATCCGCCACAGACTTCAGAATCTCACTGTCAATTGAAACTGTTTTTTTACAGGGATTACTAGATTATACGAAACATCCCTACATTACTAAATTTCTATCCTCGATATGTAACCAAAATCCGCAAATCAGATTGACACATTAAACTTAATAACAATCTGTGCCGAAGGGCGCATACTAATAAATCTGGATATCCGTCGCATCAAACCAGATTCACAATGGGTTTAGTGCTAACGACACACTGATTCAAAACAATGGCAAACAGGTACACATTCGCGCAAATATCACACATCAGCATTGAATTTGTGCGCCAGTCAACGAGCTTCCAACCGATTCAGCGCAGCCTCGCCATCAATCAAACCACACAAAACCAGCCGTACGAACCACTCCGCCTCCCCGGAAGCCAGACGGGCAGAAACACGGCGCGACCTGGGGGCGTTTCCGCCGTCGACACGTGCCGAATCGAACAAGCGAACACACGAAACCGACGGGACGGGGGCGGCGGCGGGGGAGCGCACCTGGAGGAGGGACGTGGCGTAGGAGACATAGTTGCGGATAAGCCCCTGGGCGGTGATTCGGATCTCGTTCTCGGCGATGGCCGACTCGGGCCGCGGCCGCTCCACCCTCTGGTACCTGTCCATCTCGGGCCCTGGGCGCCGGCCGCCGCTCGTCGCCCGGCGGGAGGGATGGGGGGAGGGGAGGGGATTGGGTTTGCGGAGGGGATTTGTGAGGGTGCGGCGCGAGGTGGGGCGGGGGTGGTGAGGGAGGGGCTAAAACCCTAGGCGGAGCCAACGATACGTGCGCGCTCGTGGGGCGGAGGGCTCGGGTTGCACGAAACCGAGGGTCTCCGCCTTTATTTTTCTACGGGAGAGGGGAAATAGGAAGGGGGAGAAAAATAGAAAAGGAAAAGATCGTTCCGGGAATCGGCGGGTCCTTCGGACTTCTGGTTCTCGCGTCTTGGGCCGTTTCCAGGGCCGGCCCTGCCGTAGGTTCTAGAGTCGTCTGCAGGCTGGACTCTTCTTCCTGCGGGCGGGGGGACTGTCCGGTTTCCTTTTTTCTAGTTGTGGACGAAATCCGGATGCAGGTATTGTCAGCAACCATTCTATTCTATTTATAAGAAGTTATAATAATGAGTGCATCAAAAAATTCCTTCTTTGGTGAACAACACGTTTGCCTATTCCTCAATGAGGCATTGCACGAACAAACTCTCCTCACTGAAATCCTCTCGGCCATCCAAATTCCTCCTTACAAAACTTGCATCGCTGCGGTCTATATTCTCTACCTTAACTCCTCCCACCAGCCATGGTTGACGAACCATTTCCATTCGTACTTGACGATGGGCACCCTCCTGTTCCGGCAAAAACGACAAATTTGACCTGTGAACGAAAAGAATTCACAAAATGAATTGTTGATGAAAAAATTTCATCCGGCTGACCCTTTTGTGTAGCGCCCGACAGTTAAGCGCCACACTACACTGTGCGGCGCCTTACCGACGGGCGTTACACGTTTGGCCAGTGTCGAATCATGAAATCCTAAAATTGCTAAGTCAGTATGCAACGCCTGCGAGCTAGGCGCTACAATATACAGTGTAGCGCCTAGAGCGCCTAGCGCACTGTGCAAGAAGAAAAGACTATGCAGTGCAGCAGTCGCTGCGATCGGTTTCACAAGAAGTAAAACTTTTAAAATCAAGGCAGGTGAGAGAAAATATATTAAACACTGGGTCCCACAGTTGGAATAGAAAGGGAGAGAATAGTAGTACAGTATGGAAGGGCACGCCCAAGCCCAGCGGATGGAATCACCGGGGAGTGATTTTTGTGATGTTGCACACACACGTGGTGACTCCTCCGCCCCTGTCCGAACGGCGCCAGCGTGTGAAGCAATCGCGTGCTCCGATGGGCGGTGCGAAGAAAGAAATCCGCTTTTCACTAGTGCAGCACCTAGCCACTAGGCGCTACACTATACAGTGCAGTGCCTAACTCTCAGGCGTTGCACACTGACTTAGCAATTTTTAGACATTCCGTGGTTCAACGCTGGTCAGACGTGTAACGCATGTCAGTCAGGCGCTGCACAGTGTAGTGTGGCGCCTAGCTGTCGGGCGCTACATAAAAGGGTTAGTCGGATGAAATTTTTTCGTCAACAGTTCACTTTGTGAATTCTTTACGTCTACAGGTTAAATTTGTTGTTTTTGCCTCCTGTTCCCATCCCTGTCCATCCTCGCGCTCCTCTTCTCCTCGGCTTTGGCGCTTACCGCTGAAGACGCGGCAACCATCGCCCGTCGCCAACTGCTCACCTTTGAGAGGCATGCCGACTACGTCCACATCGACATAGACATCACTATCAAGATCAGCAACCCTCGCCTCCGTACGACACACACGGCCTTGCAGGCGCTCAAGCATGCGCTCTACTCGGACCCCAAGAACTTCACCAGGAATTGGGTTGGGCCTGACACTGCACCTACAATGGTGTCCTCTGTGTTCCGGCGCCAAACGATCCGTCTGCGAGCGTTGCGGCATTGGTGGACATGAATGGGGTGGACGTCGAACGGCACCTGCCCAGGGAGATTGGACTCATGATCGATCTCGTCGTGCTCCACCTCAACTCCAACCGCTTCTGCGGCATCATCCCAGAGGAGGTCAAGAACATGACCCAACTCAATGAGTTCGACGCTAGCAACAACCGCTTTGTCGGTCCATTCCCCGATGTGGTGATGCGCGTCCCAAAGCTCAGCGGCCTCGACATTCGATTCAATGACTTTGAAGGGCCCATCCCACCGGAGCTCTTCCTGAAACCTTATGATGCCATCTTCCTCAATAACAATCGATTCACCTCTGGCATCCCGGACACTATCGGCAAGTCCAAGGCTTCTGTGATCGTGCTTGCTAACAACGAGCTCGGCGGGTGCATTCCTCAGACCATTGATGAGGCCGCCGCCACACTCGACCAGTTCATCTTCATCAACAACAGCATCACCGGTTGCCTACCGGTGGAGGCAGGGCTTATCAGCACCACGACAGTTTTCGATGTCAGTGGCAATGCACTCACAGGGTCTATCCCGAGGACATTGTCCGGCCTGTTCAAGGTCGAGCAGCTTGATCTGTCGCATAACAAGTTTATCGGGGAGGTGTCCAAAGATGTGTGTGAGTTGTCGGCTTTGGCAAACATGTATGTTTCTTACAACTTCTTCACGAAGGAAGACACCAAGTGCGGCGTGGGCATGGACAAGGCATTCGAGGATGAAGCAAACTACATGGGACAAACAAGGTCCGCACAGAAAAGTGAAGATGAGTGTGCGCCTGTTTTGAGCAATCCGGTGGACTGCGCTATGGTAGAGCGTTGCGGATGGCCGAGTGGAGGCAAAAGTTCACCACCAGTGGCAGTGACACCAGTGCACTCATCGCCACCGCCATTAGTTTTTTCCCCGCCCCCGCCGAAAGCATCCCC
>NC_057805.1:40922434-40923922 GCF_018294505.1 Triticum aestivum
ATCGCCTTCAGTTTTCTCTCTGCCCCCTCCAAAAGCATCCCCTCCACCGCCTCCAGTTTTTCTCCGCCACCACCGAAAGTGTCTCCACCTCCACCAATGCAATCACCACCGCCGCCAATACTATCTCCCCCGCCCCCGGTAGCATCTTTGCCACCACTCATCATGCCACCAATAATGGGTGTACAATACCAGTCACCACCGCACCACAATTCGCTGGCTATTGATCTTTTAGGGCATGCATGTGTGTATAGTAGTTAACTTTTGTTGTTGCAATATTAGGATAGGAAAAATTGAGTGTTATACAAGCACATAAACATTACCACACTGTTTGAGGGCCCAATTTATGTTTCCGTTTCGCTCTTTTCTCGGATTTGTTATGCATCTTATGCAGGAAAAATTAGAGATTGCAACATGTACTCATGGTGAGCAGTGAGCTCACGAGTACACATGTCCTTCATTACCTAGCTTGTGTGTTGTGCCACGCTTGCCCAAGCTAGTACGGATACAGCCTTTTGAAGCGCCCCAACTACACACCCTAGTGAGAAACTGTGTGTGATGACAAAATCACAAACAATAAGAAAACAAGCCAAGGATTTTGTGTCGGAAACACCAAGGCATTTCTAGTCCAAGTTGATGATGTCGAGTGAGGCGAGCTTCCGCCCTGCCACCTTGGTGCAATGCATGTCCATGAACTAATGTGTGTTCTACAACTAGAAAAGGGGCGCATTGGTGATGGCCGACGGAACCCGTAGTGGCAGCAGCGACACATCATGGGAAAAGAGAGGTGGTTAGATTTAAGGGACGTGATGACCAGAGCATAGCATGCATCAAGATGAGGGTGGCCCGAGGACGACACTTGGGGAGTCGACATGAGCTAGGAGAGGAGGTGCATGGTCACACACGATGGTGATTTATTGCACATGGAAAGCGGGAGTTGCTGATGATGGAGTAGAGGACGAGGGGCCCTCTTGCCTTCCCTTAAGTCATTGCTAGCGCAGAGGGTCGTGGAGGAAGGCGAGTGTGGCGCCCGGGTAATTAAGCTACAGTAATCCCACGCTAATGGTGCCACGTTACCTTCGTTACTGTTGCTAATCTATCGTTAGATCAAAACCGGTCCAAAATTCAAAGTTCAAAATCAAGCAAACAATAAAAGTTTTCAAATATTAAAACTACAATGTTCAGAGTGAACCAAATATTGCATAGATAATAATGATGGAGAAACCTAAATTTAATAAAATGTTTAAGTGTTCAAAATAATTAAAATAGAGGTTTAAATATTAAAATAAATGCCTTTTGAATTTTATAAAATATTAAACTATTTTAATTTGGGTTGAGAATTAATGTGGCAATAGTATATTTAAAAGTATTAATTTAAGTGCTAGTGATAATTTTTATAAAACTAAAATAAAAGAAAACTAAAAGTAAAACAGTAAAAGAAAGATAAATAAAAAAGAAAAGAAACAAAACAGAAAAATAACTAACAAAAAA
>NC_057805.1:40925363-40939175 GCF_018294505.1 Triticum aestivum
CCACGGTCGCGCCGGTGGTCGGACTCGGGCACGGGCACCACACCCGCACGCCCGCACCCTGCGCCCGCAAACCCACTAGGCCCCCGGGGCCACAGACATGTGGGGCCCGACCCCAGAACGTTTAATAAAAAAAAGAATTAAAAAATAATAATAATAATAATAATAAATTAATTAATAAAAATTAATAAATAAATAAAGAAAGAAAATAAAAATAAAAATAAAAATAATTAATTAATTAAGTTAATTAACCCTGTTTAGACTAATCTAATTAATTAGTTAATTTAATTAATAGTTAATTAATTAGTTAACCCTAATTACCCTAATCAGTCTATGACATGTGGGACCCACGTGTCAGATGACTGCTGACGTCAGCATGATGTCATGCTGATGTCATCACAACACTGTTTCGGATAATGTATATATTAAATAATTAAATAAATTTCAGAAATTAATTTAAATCTTTTAAAATTCATATAAAATAAACCGTAGCTCGGATCGAAAAACTTTGTACATGAAAGTTGCTCAGAACGACGAGACGAATCCGAATACGCAGCCCGTTCGCCTGCCACACATCCGTAGCATAGCAAACCTGTAACATTTCACCTCCGGTTCATCTGTCCGAAAACGCGAAACACCGGGGATATTTTCCCGGATGTTTCCCCCCTTCGTCGGTATCACTTACTACCACGTTAGGGCATACCTAGCACCGCGTATTGTCATGTTACGCTTTGTGTTGCTTTGATTGCTCTGTTATTTATTGTGTTCCCCCTCCGTTACTTCTTTCCGGTAGACCCCGAGACTACCGGCGACCCCCAGTTCAACTACGGAGTTGACGACCCCTCCTCCTTGCCAGAGCAACCAGGCAAGCCCCCCCCTTGATCACCAGATATCGCCTATTCTTCTCTATACTGCTTGCATTAGAGTAGTGTAGCATGTTACTGCTTTCCGTTAATCCTATCCTGATGCATAGCCTGTCATTGTTGCTACAGTTGTTACCCTTACCTGCTATCCTACTGCTTAGTATAGGATGCTAGTGTTCCATCAGAGGCCCTACACTCTTGTCCGTCTGCCATGCTATACTACTGGGCCGTGATCACTTCGGGAGGTGATCACGGGTATATACTTATATACTCTATACATGACACATGTGGTGACTAAAGTCGGGTCGGCTCGTTGAGTACCCGCAAGTGATTCTGGTGAGGGGGCTGAAAGGACAGGTGGCTCCATCCCGGTAGAGGTGGGCCTGGGTTCCTGACGGCCCCCGACTGTTACTTTATGGCGGAGCGACAGGGCAGGTTGAGACCACCTAGGAGAGAGGTGGGCCTGGCCCTGGTCGGCGTTCGCGGATAAATAACACGCTTAACGAGTTCTGGGTATTTGATCTGAGTCTGGCCATTTGGTCTATACGCACTAACCATCTACGCGGGAGTAGTTATGGGTATCCCGACGTCGTGGTATCAGCCGAAGCCTTCGTGACGTCAGCGACTGAGTGGCGCGCGCCGGATTGGACTGGAACGCCACTAGGCTAGGTCTGCTTCCGGCCGCGTTCGGAACGTGCAGGTGTGCAATGGGCGATGGGCCCAGACCCCTGCGCGCATAGGATTTAGACCGGCGTGCTGACCTCTCTGTTGTGCTTAGGTGGGGCTGCGACGTGTTGATCTTCCGAGGCCGGGCATGACCCAGAAAAGTGTGTCCGGCCAAATGGGATCGAGCGTGTTGGGTTATGTGGTGCACCCCTGCAGGGAAGTTTATCTATTCGAATAGCCGTGTCCCTCGGTAAAAGGACGACCCGGAGTTGTACCTTGACCTTATGACAACTAGAACTGGATACTTAATAAAACACACCCTTCCAAGTGCCAGATACAACCCGGTGATCGCTCTCTAACAGGGCGACGAGGAGGGGATCGCCGGGTAGGATTATGCTATGCGATGCTACTTGGTGAACTTACCATCTACTCTCTTCTACATGCTGCAAGATGGAGGTAGCCAGAAGCGTAGTCTTCGACAGGACTAGCTACCCCCCCTTATTCTGGCATTCTGCAGTTCAGTCCACCGATATGGTCCTTTACACATATACCCATGCATATGTAGTGTAGCTCCTTGCTTGCGAGTACTTTGGATGAGTACTCACGGTTGCTTTTCTCCCTCTTTTCCCCTTTCTATACCTGGTTGTCGCAACCAGATGCTGGAGTCCAGGAGCTAGAGATCCCGAGGATGGTTCTACATGGAGTTCAGCTTCGAGGAGTAGTTAGGAGGATCCCAGGCAGGAGGCCTGCGCCTCGTTCGATCTGTATCCCAGTTTGTGCTAGCCTTCTTAAGGCAAACTTGTTTAACTTATGTCTGTACTCAGATATTGTTGCTTCCGCTGACTCGTCTGTGATCGAGCACTTGTATTCGAGCCCTCGAGGCCCCTGGCTTGTATTATGATGCTTGTATGACTTATTTATGTTTTAGAGTTGTGTTGTGATATCTTCCCGTGAGTCCCTGATCTTGATCGTACACATTTGCGTGCATGATTAGTGTACGGTCAAATCGGGGGCGTCACAGCGAGCATGAGAAGGAAATGTCCTTAGGGGATAACTGCAAGGGGATGAGAGATATGAAGGTTGTGTTGGTGAGTAAGAGTACAAGGGGGTGAGAGAGATGACAATTGTGTGGGCGATAGATGATGGAACATAGGATTTTCCTTCTCCATTTAATATTAGTTACAAACATAGATAAATACATAACCAATGCAACAATAAATAACGCAAACAAATATATTGTATCTAAATAGCTAGCCCCCACTGTCATAAATTCTCTACATTCTCACTGAGCCATGTCAAAGAAACTAATGTAGTCATCTCAATTCATGATTTGTGCCGGGGTATGTGGCCTGTCAGGTCGATTGGAACGGTGGTCGTCCGATTGCTTCGTTGCACGGCCAGGATCGAGGCGGTGGCATCACGCATTATTTCGTCCCGCTAGAGCGGCATTTTCATCTTTTCACCAACCAATTCACCGTAGCTATATAGGCTTTTCGTGCGACCCAGTCCACGCGGTAGAAAACCTAGCCGCCTCCTCGAGCTCTCACTCCCTTCCCCGTCGCACTCCTTCTCCTCTCTCCAGTCCTCGTCCCGGAGCTCTGCCACATCCGTCCCCTCCACGAGCTCCTCCGCATACATCCTTACTTGCCAGCAGTTGGTGGGGTGCTGCCTCGTCCAGTCGTGCCTTTCTTCCTCATACACGGGCAACAAAAGAAGGGCCACAGCGGGAGCGAGGCTCACGATCTCTGCCTTCACAACGGCTCCACAGCCCCGAAACGAGGCGAGGTGGTCTCTCTCCATCTCCCCACACTCTCACTCGTCCTACTTCTACGTATTTTTACTTTCGCTTTCCTACAGATTGGTCCGTTGTCTACAGATGCTCGTTATTTGGAAGATCCCCTCGGTTCTATGTTTGATTTGTGTTAGCCAGCCTATTCTTCGTCCAAGAATCTGTAGGTCCACCCTTTTTCTCCTACTTCTCTCTGCTCCTCTTCCTTTCCAGACCTAGGCTTGCGTTCATATAGCGGTGTGTTTTCCTTGTCTTGCGTTCAGAGCTGCTGTTAGATTTAGTCTATTTGTGCTTGTCGCTCGTGTTGGTCTGCAGGTTGGGCAATGAGTGAATCTGTTTATTGCCTTCTTATTGGTAAAGGCAACGAGTACTATTCCCTACTTAGATTGTTGTGGTCTCCTTTTCTTCCTTGCTTGTTTTATATGTTGTTTCTTTTTGGCTTTGTCATAGCAGTGACCTGCGCTATTTGTTTGTTGGCCCTGCTGCTACTTGTGAGTTGCGTTGCGATTTCCTCGAAGAGAAGATGCATGATGCAGTACTATAGAGATAAGTATTCCCCTCAGTTAAGAACCAAGGTTATCAATCCAGTGGGAGAACCACACAGAACCTCGTTAGCAACACTGATACGTCTCCAACGTATCTATAATTTTTGATTGTTCCATGCTATTATATTATCTGTTTTGGATGTTTAATGGGCTTTATTATACACTTTTGTTATATTTTTGGGACTAACCTACTAACCGGAGGCCCAGCCCAAATTGCTGTTTTTTTGCCTATTTCAGTGTTTCGCAGAAAAGGAATGTCAAACGGAGTCCAAACGGAATGAAACCTTCGGAAGAGTTATTTTTGGAACAAACGTGATCCAGAGGACTTTGAGTGGACGTCAAGAAAGAAGCGAGGAAGCCACGAGGCAGGGAGGCGCGCCTGCCCCTGGGCGCGCCCCCCACCCTCGTGGGCCCCTCGCAGCTCTACTGACCTACTTCTTCCTCCTATATATACCCTTATACCCTGAAACCATCCAGGAGCACCACGAAACCCTATTTCCACCACCGCAACCTTCTGTACCCGTGAGATCCCATCTTGGGGCCTTTTCCGGCGCTCCGCCGGAGGGGGCATTGATCACGGAGGGCTTCTACATCAACACCATAGCCTCTCCGATGATGTGTGAGTAGTTTACCTCAGACCTTTGGGTCCATAGTTATTAGCTAGATGGCTTCTTCTCTCTCTTTGATTCTCAATACAAAGTTCTCCTCGATTCTTTTGGAGATCTATTCGATGTAACTCTTTTTGCGGTGTGTTTGTTGAGATCCGATGAATTGTGGGTTTATGATCAAGATTATCTATGAACAATATTTGAATCTCCTCTGAATTCTTTTATGTATGATTTGTTATCTTTGCAAGTCTCTTCGAATTAACAGTTTGGTTTGGCCTACTAGATTGTTCTTTCTTGCAATGGGAGAAGTGCTTAGCTTTGGGTTCAATCTTGCGGTGTTCGATCCCAGTGACAGAAAGGGAACCGATACGTATTGTATTGTTGCCATCGAGGATAAAAGATGGGGTTTATATCATATTGCTTGAGTTTATCCCTCTACATCATGTCATCTTACCTAATGCGTTACTCTGTTCTTATGAACTTAATACTCTAGATGCATGCTGGATAGCGGTCGATGTGTGGAGTAATAGTAGTAGATGCAGAATCATATCGGTCTACTTGTCACGGACGTGATGCCTATATACATGATAATGCCTAGATATTCTCATAATTATGCACTTTTCTATCAATTGCTCGACAGTAATTTGTTCACCCACCGTAATACTTATGCTATCTTGAGAGAAGCCACTAGTGAAACCTATGGCCCCCGGGTCTATTTTCCATCATATAAGTTTCCGATCTATTTTATTTTGCAATATTTACTTTCCAATCTATATCATAAAAATACCAAAAATATTTATCTTATTATCTCTATCAGATCTCACTTTTGCAAGTTGTCGTGAAGGGATTGACAACCCCTTTATCGTGTTGGTTGCAAGGTTCTTATTTGTTTGTGTAGGTACGAGGGACTTGCGTGTGGCCTCCTACTGGATTGATACCTTGGTTCTCAAAAACTGAGGGAAATATTTACGCTACTTTGCTGCATCACCCTTTCCTCTTCAAGGGAAAACCAACGCTGTGCTCAAGAGGTAGCAAACACCTACACACACAAAAACAAATACTTGCACCCAACGCAAACAAGAGGGTTGTCAATCCCCTTGGTGGTTATTTGTAAGGATTAATTCTGATAGTGATAGATAGATAAAATAAATTATAAAATAAAATAAAGGAAATAAACTTGCAGCAAGGTACTTTTGGATTTTATATATTGTAAGGGCATATTTATCCCTAAGATGTTTTGGTGATTCATGACAATGCTTTTGCGTACTAATCGTGTGCGTTGAGTGTTTTTCAGAGATTCATCCTTTTGGCACGAGACGATTTCCTCCCCTCGGAGCTTGAAGCGAAGATGGTGTAGTCCCTTCGGATTAGTTTGGTGGACTAGTTTCATAGGGATCACCGTACTATCAAGAGGGGGTCCGTTTTGGAAAGGCTAGGGCGGAATCATCACGTACACTTCCTTTGCCCCTCCCTCCGAGCCTTTCCGTTTCGATGATGGGTTTGTTTCTCTTCTCATTGTGCCCTCTCTGGTCCCAACGGTAGTACCGCGGGCCAGAGCGGTAGTACCGCTTGGGTGCTACAAGTGGTAGTACCGCTCTGGAGCAGTAGTACCGCCCAGAGCAGTAGTACCGCTAGTAGCCCCCATGTGTGTACTAACTTTGTTCCCAGCGGTAGTACCGCTCTGGGAGTGGTAGTACCGCTCCAGAGCAGTAGTACCGCTAGTGGCCCCAAGCCGTAGTACCGCGATGGTCTCGTGCTAGTACCGCCTCGATTCGAGGGCTCCTTTTTCGTGTCGGGTTTTACGGTACTGGCCGCGGCTGTGGGGGGGCGTAGTACAGCTCCTGTGCGGTAGTACCGCCCTCCCACCACGGTGGTACCGCTGTGGGCCAAGCGGTAGTACCGCGATGAGGAGCGGTAGTACCGCTTATAGTGGCAAGCAGTAGTACCGCTGGCACAGCGGTACTACCGCTCTCTTCGGGGCAGAAGTGGGGTAACGGTTGGTTTGTTCCCCCCACTATATAAAGGGGTCTTCTTCCCCAAAGTTTAGCCACCTCTTCCCCCAAAATCTCCATTGTTGCTCCAAGCTCCATTTTCGCCCGATCTCTCTCCCTAGCCAATCAAACTTGTTGATTTGCTCGGGATTGGTTGAGAAGGCCACGATCTACACTTCCACCAAGAGAAATTTGATTCCCCCCACTTATCCCTAGCGGATCTTGTTACTCTTGGGTGTTTGAGCACCCTAGACGGTTGAGGTCACCGCGGAGCCATAGTCCATTGTGGTGAAGCTTTGTGGTGTCGTTGGGAGCCTCCAATTAAGTTGTGGAGATTGCCCCAACCTTGTTTGTAAAGGTCCGGTCGCCGCCTTCAAGGGCACCAATAGTGGAATCACGGCATCTCGCATTGTGTGAGGGCGTGAGGAGAATACGGTGGCCCTTGTGGCTTCTTGGGGAGCATTGTGCCTCCACACCGCTCCAACGGAGACGTACTTCCCCTCAAAAGGAAGGAACTTCGGTAACACATCCTCGTCTTCACCGGCTCCACTCTTGGTTATCTCGTTCCTTTACTTTAGCTAGTTTACTTGTGTTATATCTCTTACCTGCTTGCGTGCTTGTTGTCGTTGCATCATATAGGTTGCTCACTTAGTTGCATATCTAGACAACCTATTTTGATGCAAAGTTTAATTTGGTAAAGAAAAGCTAAAAATTGTTAGTTGCCTATTCACCCCCCCTCTAGTCAACTATATCGATCCTTTCAATTGGTATCAGAGCCTCATCTCTTTATTAAGGACTTTACCGTCCAAAGAGTATGGTTGACGTCGTAGACGGTGCGGAGGAGCACTCCGGTGAGAATCCAGTCTCGTCTACGGGAGATGGGGGAACCGCGGTCTCTCGTGAGGAATTCAATGTGGCGTTGGACACATTGAAAACCTCCATGACGACCAAGGTCGAAAGCATGTTGAATAAATTCTTAGAAGGGCTTAAACTTACCACCGCACCGTTGAAAGTGGGTGATCCCACTAACAAGGTGACGGATGCTACCTCCGACAAGGGGGAAGCTTCGAGCGAGAAGGCTCCTTGTTCTAGTGATAAAAATGGGACCGGCATCTTTGCCCATGTGGAACCTCCACCTGTCTATGGTGGACCGCTCCCTTCCACTCATTTGAATCATGCCGGCCCGGCCCCTAAGATTGAGAAGAATGTAGATTTTGATTCTTGGGTCTATCGTTTTAAGCATCATTTAAATCATGCGAACACTAACCTTTGGAGAATCATTGAAGAAGGCTTTTATCCGCATGACCGAAGTAACTTCACTCCTAGAGAAGTTGTGGATCATCAATTCAATGAGAATGCTCTCTTCATCATCCAAGAAGCCATCCCACCCGAAGATCTTCCTCATCTCCGGCCTTACACCGTGGCCAAAGATGCGTGGCTCCAAGTTGTTTCCTTTTATCGGGGAAGCGCAAGCATTCAATGCTCCAACTATGAAGTGGTGCAAGATGAAGCCGACGAGTTTGCAATGAAAGAAGATGAAGAACCTCGTGAGCTTTTTCGGAGAGTAACCAAACTCGCGGTCTCACTCCGAGATCATGGGAGTAAGGACACGGATGACAATTGGATCAAGCGCAAGTTCCTCAAGGCAATGATGCCCTACCACAAAGCCATGTCCTCCGTAATTCGTCAAAGGCCGGACTTTCACACCTTGTCCTCAAGTGAAGTGTTGGATGAGTTTGCGGCTATGAGCATCTTGGACAAAACCGCCGACAATGCGGTTCTTTGCTCTCAAAGAGTTAAGAAGCCCAACCTTCCTCTAAAGGCCAAGGTTAGTATGGAGGAAGAGGATGAAGAGGAAGAAGAGGAGGGCAACCTCGAAGATACAAAGTATGCCTATCATGAACACATGGCTCTTGCTTCAAGGCAATTTTGGAGCAAGAAGAACACGAGGCCAAACTTCAACAAAAGCAACTCAAGTGGCGCAAAGGGCAAGCAACGGATGAGGACTTGCTTCAATTGTGGCAATGTGAGCCACTTTGTTGCGGAGTGCCCTTACGAGAAGAGGGAAGACAATGGTGGCAAGATCATTAGAAAAGACAAGGCCAAGTCGTTCCCCAACAAGAGCAACTTCACCAAGAAGACTCCTCCCAAGGCGTTGGTGGTTCAAGAAGAGTACAATGAGGATGATGACGATGATGAAGATAGTGAGTCGGTTGCCATGGCCTCCGTTGCCATTGCGAAGACTCCACGGGTGTCTCTCTTCGACTCACCCAATGAGAACATCACCGCCAAGTGCCTCATGGCTAAAGCCACCAATAAGGTAACCTCCAACATCAAAACTACCATCATTAATCATCCTTCTTCGACGGATAGCATTGATGAACATGAGGGGACAAATGTGGAGGAAAATGAGTTTGAGATCTTTATGGGTAAACTCAAGGGTAAATCCAAGAAGCACTTCGTTGCTCTCTTGGAACAACTTGGTGAAGCCAATGACATGATCGAGACTCACGAAGATACCATCTCTAAGATGGAGGGGCATAGTCGTGACTATGCCGATGAGATTTCGGATCTTTCCAATGCTCTTGACGATCTGTATCCCAGTTTGTGCTAGCCTTCTTAAGGCAAACTTGTTTAACTTATGTCTGTACTCAGATATTGTTGCTTCCGCTGACTCGTCTGTGATCGAGCACTTGTATTCGAGCCCTCGAGGCCCCTGGCTTGTATTATGATGCTTGTATGACTTATTTATGTTTTAGAGTTGTGTTGTGATATCTTCCCGTGAGTCCCTGATCTTGATCGTACACATTTGCGTGCATGATTAGTGTATGGTCAAATCGGGGGCGTCACAAGTTGGTATTAGAGCCGACTGCCTGTAGGAATCCCCCTTTCCAACTCCTTGGCCGAAGTTGAGTCTAGTCATTGCTAAACTTTTACTGACATGGCTATGTGGCTTACGGGCCCACGTCGCCATTGGGTGGTATTAGGATCTTTTACTCCTTGTCTATACTCTGGGACTCTGATCTCTCTTCTATTCGGGTTAAGTGAATTTTGCCAAATCTAACATTAGGATCTCGTTATCACTTTCACCCGGAGAGCCCCTTATTACTGATGATCGTCTGCTGCACGTGAAGACCCTGAAGATACTCTCCGCTGTTAACCCGAGAACTTGTGTTCATCGCTTTTGCAATTCCCTTCCATCGATAAACTCCTATGGATAACCACGTATACTCGCCATTCATACAATGTTTCCCAGTTGATCTTGTTATTACAAGATACCCCGAAATTCTCTCTGTTGTTCCGAGAATCCTTTGAGCCTACTACCTTGCTGTTCTTTGTCACCTGAATACCCCTACGGATAATTCTCGCACTTACCGAGTATCCGCTCATCCCCAGTTGATTCATGTATTTCACAAAAGTCTTCAAAACACTATTTGAACTTCCAAAAATCTTGAGTAGCCTATTGCTCTTGAAATTCTTACTTGCTTGCATTATGGTTAATCCCATAAGTCTATAACCTTATTGGCATCTCTTGTCATTATCATTTTGAGTCCGTTGATTCAATTTGTTGCGAATGCTCGCAATCCTCAATCAGATCCTAGAATTCTTCCTTCCGGCTCAGACATCATTTTTAACATGAGCTGGATCTCGACCTATCAAATTGCCATCGATTGTACCCCTAAGCCTACTCAACTTATCCATCCTTGATCAGAGCGTTGCTTCTGACCCCCTGATTTGGAGATCATAATTCTTTTGCATTTGAACTTTGAGTTAGTCAGTTGTTTCTATAATCAGATCTCCTTGCATTCTTCTTCCTCTGGTTGAGTACCGATGCTCATATCAGATCCCTTGTGGACCATCGGTTCCTTTGTTGGATTTTATCCGACAGTGTCCTTCATATTGAATAACCTTGTGAGCCTTTCCATGGGTATATAATGCCTTTGGTAAATTGTATCATCTGTTTTTGAACAATGCTCTTCTTTCGAGCTTGTAATATTTACTCCGAAGTTTGTGGTTTATGTTCCTAAGATGCCCTGATGGGTTGAACGTACGCCTTCCCTAATCCGTGTGAACCCGAAAGATTACACGGGTCATACTTATCTGGTATTGCACCAGGTAAAAACTTTCAACAACTAATGTCATTTTTGAAATACGAGAGGTGAATGAAAGGTTATGCGTTGAACAAGTGGGAGTCGACCTTGAACCCTGTGTTCATGCCCATGGACACGATGTATACCTTATCATGGAAGCTTCTCTTAAAAATAATTATCCCCTTGTTATAAGTTCATCTGGTATCCGTGGACGTGGTTCCGACCATGTTTCTCCTTGATTCCGTTTCTCGTGCAAGTTTGAGCACTTGTCTTCTGCAGAGCAATACCCTAGTCCAACCTCTACCTTGATCTGTCGTCGAGTATTACCCCCTGGTATCTCGAGATTATCATGGAACTGCATAACTTCTTATGAGTTCTTCATCAAGTGCTACATTCGCACTGATTCAAATTTTCCACGGGCTCTGAGTTATTAGTCACTCGAGAACACCGATAAGTGAATCGATTCCGCACTCCGATTCAATAACTCTAAGTAATTCTTGTTGCTTACGAGTTTAATAATCCTTCAAGTCATTCCTAGCCTTATCGGCTATATCATTATCGTGCAAACTTTTTAACTACGCTACCCGGTCCTTCCCGGAACACAACTTTCAACGATGAGCTAAGCTTATGTCGATCTCCCTTGTCTTATTGTTTCACCTCGAACGGCAAGCTTGATTCCTATTTGGTGTTGTATCCGTAGTTCCAATAATCTTTTGCTGCATCAGTCCTTCTGCTTGAGCAGGCGCTGTTCGATTACATCTTCATGAAACCTGTCGGCATATGTGTCGTGATCATCATCAACCTTATGAGCTCTTCCAGGATATCAATTGAGTTCATGATGAGAAATACCATCCTTGCCCTCGATGATCTGTGTTATCATAGACCACTTTATTGCCTTCCCACCAACACAAGCTTGTTCGTGTTTGGTGTTATACCTTGAGTTCCTTGCTATCCAGCAATTGTTCTTCTTTACCTTGGAACATTAACATCTCTTATGTCATCTATGTTGTGAGAATTTCACCACCTCTTCAGAATTCTTGGTATGGTGATACTTCTCACCATCACCATTCTTTCTGGGGTCCTCGTGTTGATTCCAACCGGGGTACCAACAAGTGGGCGGTGCTGTTTGGATTCTGCCCTTCTAGCAACCCTATTCCTTTGAAGTTAATGGTCGGACGTTCATTCTTAGACTATTGATTATTGAATCACCATTCCGACGTTGGTCGTGCAACCCAGCCCATATTTCGGGTGCACCTTTCAACCAATGTTTATTTGTGTATGTTTTCCTCGAGCATACATCATTATACCATTTAAATTGACAAATGTTATCTCCTTGTTGACATACTTGTGGAAATCCATCTTTTGGAAATCTGGAGGAATTGTCGCTGAGTCCATCAGCCACCCCTCACCCTCTCCTTGATTTAATGATGAACTCTTCGGAACTCGCTTCCATAGTTCAATTCTCGAGAATCTTACAATGTCATCTTGACAATTTGTGTTGCACCTTTCTTCTCAGGCATCCTGAGTCTGAGTTATCCTGACACCAATCAGATCTGAATATCGGTCAGATATGATGGTTGGAACATATTTCCAAGAGTTATAACATTGGTCTTATGTGACCCGGTAAGGTGATGTCGTGCCTAGCACACCTGGCCGGTTGGACCTATTATTATAAGTTTTCCCTTTTTAGCAAGGTTAGCTATTCTTCCATGAGGAAATTGTAAGACATACTCTATAAGTTGTTCCTGATGGATCCTTTGTGTATCCATAGCCTGATCTTACCTAATGACCATGTCAATGATATCTCGAAGCATGTCTATGGTACTCCGATTTTCAACGGGAACATTTGAAGCACAATGCTAAATGTTTCCTGCGCAATTATCCAAACACCGCTGTATGGGTAATGTCATGAAATTTCCCTCCCCTTACCTAAAGGATTTTCTACATTATATCCTGTCGTGGATATCATGTTCTGCTTGCCCTTGGGAAGGATATACCCCTGAAAGGCATGTTTAAACACATTTTCCTTTCCATTGTTCTGTTTAATTTGATAATCATAATTTCCTTTCCATTGTTTGGTTTAACCTTTCTGGTGATCTATATGATCTAAGCAGTAATATTCTCCTGCTTATGTAAACACCTCGGTGTACAACTCTGTCAGTAAGACCCTGTTACTATTGTTGGTGACATTTCGGTAACCACCGATGGACGAGAACTTTGCCTAATGGTCCGCCTCGTTTCAATGAGCAGGAAAATGGTTCTCTTCGTCCCTCGCCCTTGGTATCGACGATGTTGCTGACATATAACTGACAGGCTACCCTCTGACATGCCTTGCTATCATGATCGTGCAAGATGTCACCGCCCTTCCTACTATTAACCCACATGGTGGGCCCATAACCCACAGTTCCACAGGATCAAAACCTGACTCTCCTGTGCACCCCCTGTTCCCAAATTAATTCATCACGCGTGGCCTCGTATGTAATTCACGAGCCACCTTCAAGTCTGATATCAGACACAATACTTATTCCCGTTGCCTTGAACCCCTTTCACGCCCTGTAACAGGCATCGAACGATTGCCTACCCGCTCGAAACTTCCCAGGATACCTCCTTACTTTGCTCTCGATATTTCTGTAAGTTTCAATTCGAGAGTTACTTTCCGCCACCTTCCCCGATGTTAGCTACCAGATAGTCAACCTGGCAGAGGTCCGTTCTCCTGGAATATACCCACCCTTTATTCTTTCATAAGTACGATGGAGTTCCCAAAGAAAGGATGCCAACTTCATCATGATGACCTGAAGCAGAGAAATGAAGACATCAACATAATGGATCGACCTCTCTGAGAATAGCAACCAAGACCGAGAAGAGTCGTTAGAATTTCGCGACCAAATCCCTTCCCCCTTACTTCCCCTCTTAAATTTCGGGACGAGATTTCTTGTAGTGGAGGAGAATTGTGGCGCCCGGGTAATTAAGCTACAGTAATCCCACGCTAATGGTGCCACGTTACCTTCGTTACTGTTGCTAATCTATCGTTAGATCAAAACCGTTCCAAAATTCAAAGTTCAAAATCAAGGAAACAATAAAAGTTTTCAAATATTAAAACTAAAATGTTCGGAGTGAACCAAATATTGCATAGATAATAATGGTGGAGAAACCTAACTTTAATAAAATGTTTAAGTGTTCAAAATAATTAAAATAGAGGTTTAAATATTAAAATAAATGCCTTTTGAATTTTATAAAATATTAAACTATTTTAATTTGGGTT